>NC_081413.1:129675371-129975371 GCF_030272615.1 Cryptomeria japonica | reverse complement strand
GTGTAAACTCAAGAAAGCTCTTTATGGATTGAAACAAGCCCCTAGAGCATGGTATGCTATATTGTATAAGTATTTGCTGAAATTAGGATTTAATAAAGGTACCACTGACAATAATCTGTATTTTAAGATTGAGAATGATAACATCTTGATTGTTGAGGTATTTGTTGATGATACTATCTTTGGAGGAGATGATGACTTGAGCATGAAGTTTGTTGGTGATATGCAGAAATATTTTGAGATGTCTATGATCGGTGAGATGAAAATTGTCTTAGGTTTGTTGATTTCACAAACTAGAAAAGATATTTTTATATCTCAAACTAAATATGTGAAGGAATTGCTGAGAAGTTTGGGTTAGATGACTCCAAACCAGTTGGAACTCCTATGGTGACTAGCTGTAAATTGTCTAAGAATGATGAATCTCCAAAAGCTAATCAGTCTTTGTACAGATCTATGGTTGATGGACTACTATATCTTGCTCATACTAAGATGGACATTATGAATATTGTGTGCATGGTTTCTAGATATCAAGTTGATCTCAAAGAGAGTCATGTCACTGCTATAAAGAGGATATTCAGATACTTGAAGGAAACTGTGGATTACGGTTTGTGGTATTTGAAGAATGATGATTTCATGTTATGTGTTTACACTGATGTTGATTGGGTTGGTGATGTTGATGATAGGAAGAGTACCTCCGATGGTGCTTTGTTGTTAGGTAAGAAATTGGTTGCATGGCCTAGTAAGAAACAAGATTCAACGTCCTTATCTACTGCTGAAGCTGAGTACATTGCTGCTACTGGTAGCTACACTCGGGTGGTTTGGATGAAGCAAATGTTGAAGGATATCAGAGTTATCTATGATGAGCCTACTTTCATATATTGTGATAATTTCAATGCTATTAACATGTCAAATAATCTAGTGCAACATTCAAATACTAAACATGTGTCAATCAAATATCATTACTTGAGAGAAAAAGTCAGTGAAGAGGAAGTGAAGTTGGAATATGTGTCTACAAAGGAATACATTGCTGATATTTTCACTAAGCCTTTACTTATAGATACATTTGTCTATTTGAGAGACAAGTTAGGGGTATCCACCCCTCCCGATGAAAACTAGATGCATTGAGTTGCATCAATCTGGTGGACTTCATTGTCTTATTCCTTTTATCCGGATTGATGAGTTGGTGTTTCTCCTTTGGTGGACTAGTCTGGTTATGTGTTTTTAGGGGGACAGATTCATGTTTTATATTCTAAGGGGGAGAGTATGGTTTTCTATTTTTAGATCTTTGGCATTATTGTCAAAGGGGGAGAGAAGCATGCGAAAAACTGTTTTATGTGCTTGATCTTAGGGGGAGTCTATTGGAGATATTTTCTCTCTTTGCATTGATTGTTTTTCACATTCATATGTTGCCATCAATGCCAAAGGGGGAGATTGTTGGACATTGTTGCTGCTAGGATATGTTGTTGTCATTGATGTCAACCTATTCACGCTCCAGTGATTGCAGATTGGTTTATTGGGATTGTGGTTTGGTGTATAGAGTATATTTAGTATCATTATATTGTTTTTTATTGGTTTTGGTGATCCAGGAAGCTTAATTGATCATATCATATGATCCGGTTTTGTAGTTTTTTTTTTCAATTAGTGCTTTGCAGAGTTCAGTATTTCCTCCAGTATATTCTGATGTGATTAGATCTTGAGCTATCTTTGGGATATTACTTGAGATGGTTTTGTGTATCTTTATTTTAGATGGTTCATGATTTGGTGCTCCGTAGGTTATCTTTCTTCGTGACAGTTGCTGTTGTTTAAGTGTTCTTGAGTTTCAGACGTTGATAGATGAAGATTTGATAAGTGGTGTTGGTACAGCTCTTACTGATGATTCTAGCATGCTTGCTGGTGTTTCCTAATTATTTCTTATTTGTTTTGATTATCCTCATTGATCGTTCCATGATTTGTTGGTGATTTTGTTGAACCAGTGATGTTCTTTGTGTTATACGGTTTTCCTGATGGTGTAGCATGTTGCGGTTGATCTTGGAGTGATTTTTGATGGAGATGAGAATTTGGAAATTTGATTTAGGTCCATGGTATGTCATGTATATCATTATATTGGTCTGGTGGTCGATCTTTGTATCATGTGATGTAATTTTGTAACTGTGAGTTGATGGTTTAGATGACCTTGTTGTCAAGGTTGATGAATTGTATAAATAGGTGATATTGTCATGTAATTTAGATATCAAGGTTGTGTATACCTTACCAGAGAGTGGTGTATGTGGGTGAATTCACAATACTGGCTCCCACTTTTTGACCAACTTTGACACTTAGATGAACATTTTGAAAAAAAATTTCACTTTCCGACACCTATAACTTTTAAACTGTTAAGAATTTGAAGATGTAAACTAGTGATTTGTAACATCTTGTTTGTAGATTCTAAATATATTTTTTTCAAATTTTTTTGAATAAAATTTTATTATTTTTTCATCTCCCTCAAAAAGTAGTTTTTTACAGCAAACAACATTTTTTAAGAGTGATGTGCATCCCGAAACAAATAATTTGTTTTCTATAAATGATAAAAACTTCATTATTTTGAATTTTGGTTTGTAACATCAATATCCAGGGCATGCAGTTGGTTTGATAGTGATATGTTAAATATTTTTCATTTTATTAAGTTTTGAAGTCTAACTAATATAATTTAGTTATAGGTGTACGTTTGAACACATAACTTGTTCTATATATATCAAAATTCAATTTTAATTTTTTTGTTAGAAAAAAGACATCAATACCTAGTGCATAGATATTTTTATAATTTTTTTGAATTAGTTTACTATTTTTCCCAATGCATTGAACAAAGAAGTTCATGTTCGGTGAAAAACCTACATTCATAAGAAATAAAATAAAAATATATTAAAAATTATACTATTTGGAAAGCTTATAATAAGGGCTAAATACTAAAAAAAATAAAAGTTCTAAATGAATTCATTTGATCCCCCAAAAGCTAGCATAAAATTGATTTTTTATCAGCATTTGATAGATGAAAACGAGACTCCATTACAAGTATGATTTAGAAGTAGATAGGTTCTTTCCAACAAATTTTGATCTAAGAGCCTTTGATCAAACTCTCCTCAATTAATTACTTCAAATGGGACCTCATAAAGCTTAAATCATTATATTTTCTAAAAAATGTATGATTTCAACAAAAATCAGGATGTACCAAAAAGTGGGAACCAACATTGTGAGTTCATTCATGTGCGAATAAGGATTCATCTTTCAGTGTGATGTATTGAGCAGAGATTGGTGTTGTAGAGAAGACAATTGTGCTTAATCGGAACAGTCATCAGGCATTTGTAGATGCTATTATTGCAGTTCATCTCTTCTAGATTGTAGTCTAAATCTTGTTGTAAGTCAGTGAGACTTCCCTGAGGGTTGTATCTTTCCGAGTTATTATATTTTGAACAGTGAACTCTAGGTAGTCTTCCTGAATGCATGTGCATTCCCTAATGTAATCCTTCCACATACTACTACAGAGTATCATCTCATTGTGGGTAGGTTCCCAGCATGTTTTTTCCCTTAACCGAGCTTTCCACGTTAAAATATTGGTGTTGTGTGTTGTGATATAAATTTTCTTATCTTTGTTATTGTTTTAGTTTATCAGATCTATTTTTCTGATTAAGTTTGGAGATCTGATGAAAACTGATGCACCCCCCTCTTGTTTTTCCTTCATTGTTGTTGCCAACAGTCCATACAGTCATCTTTAGATATTTCACAAGGAAACTTATCTACCAATGGTTTTCTAGGAGTAACAACCTCAATGAAATAGTTTTCCTTATCCACTAGGAAATTGATATCATTTTTGTACCACTCAACAATCTTTGGAGAAATTCAATTCCTCATAATCAACTCTTTTCGAATATCCAAAAAGAACTCATGACAAGAAACATAATAGTCATCCAAGTTATCCAAATATCCTTTAATCCGAGCACTTACCAGAAAATCTCTTCTCCATGCTATATTGTTCAATCTATTGGCCATTTGGAGGAATTTATTATGTGTTGCATTGATTTTTTTATTGATGTCAACACTAACTATTTTGGATGCTTTACCAACACCCTTCTAGTCCTGGTAGGTTTTGTGGTTTCTGGTTGGATTGTATCAGGCATGATCTGGTATGCTCCGGTATGTTTGGGTTATGGAATTGTCTTACTCATGTTCATATTTAGTCAGTTGGTTTTGGTCTGGGGATTGGATGCCATCCTGCTTGCTAGAAAGCTTGGTTTGTGGTTCTGGCAAGGGTTTCACCGACAGAGCTTTGATGAAGATATTTGATGATATGCATAAGTAGTGTTGGTGCGGCTTATGGTGGAGTTTCAGGATGTTAATGGTGATCATGTTTGAGACTTGGCAGATTAGGATTATTGCTTTGGCATGTATGGACCTATATTGGGTCCCGGTCGATCTAGGTTATGGACCGACTTAATGTAAGATGTGGATTGGACCTCTCCATGTGTTTTTGGGATGTCTTATGGGTTGGATATTATTTGTTTAGTCTTAGGCCAACATTTTTTGCAATTATGTAATTCGTTTATTGTCTGGTGGCCGACTTCATTGTTTATGGTCGAGGGTTTGTATATATATGATGTAAGATCTCATTGTATATCATCATGGTCATAGGAAAGGGATATGGATATGTAATGTGCGAATAATGTAATATCATTTAGGCAGAGGATTTAGTCAATCATTAGAGATCGAGTTGGGTTTATGTTAAAGGATTTAGTCATCCGATATTGAGCTTAACCAAAAATGTACTCAAGCATAGGAGATGCTATCTTTGCAGTTCATTCATTTCTTCAGATTGTAGTTTGGATTTCTATGTAGTCAGTGAGGCTCCTTTTGTGATGAGCAGTGCGCTCTAGGATGTTGGCCTTCCTGCAAGTGCAGGCCCCTCAATTGTAATTCACATACTTACTACAGAAGTATTATCTAACTGTGGGTAGGCTTCCCACCGTGGTTTTTCCCTTTACTGGGTTTTCCATGTATAAATCTTGGTGTCATGTGGATGGCATTTATTTTCTAATTATTGTTTATGCTTAATTGGTTTAACTGTTATTTCGGTATTTTGTTTAAGCATTCCGGTATTAATGTTTTGGGTTTCGGTATTAAATTTTTAATTGCTAATGGTTCTGATAATCTATGAAAACTAATTTCCCCCCCCTCTCAATTGTCTTTCGGCAATTTGAACTATCAACAATTGGTATCAGAGATCTTGTCCTCTCTGCAGAAAGATTAACTACTTGAGGAAGATCCTATGGCGACTAACAGTTCAAGTTAATCCAGTTCATCTGGAGCTATCTTTCAGAGAGATATTCCTAGGCTTGATAGAATAAATTACATAGTATGGAAGATTGATATGGAGACTCATCTGAGATATCTTGGTAAGGAGATTTGGGAGATCACACAGAATGGTGTTACACCTCATAATCCAACATCTAAAAATCCTCCTCTGGAATACTTGGATAAGGAGCTTGAGAATGATTGTAGAGCAAGAGAAGCCCTCTTGTGTGCACTTTTTGATAAGCAAATAATGGGATTAAATGAAAAATCATCTAGAAAGGCTATATGGAATAATTTGGAAACTCTTAATGAAGGTGACCCTACTGTGAAGATTGCTAAACTTGATGGTTGCCGATTTAGATATGAAAACCTGAAGATGGAAGAAGATGAAAGGATTACTGCATTCATGGAAAGGGTAAATGAGATTCTTATGGGAATTCAATGTTGTGGTGGAACTCTAAGTGAAGATGAAATTGTTTTTAAAGTTCTAAGAGCCCTACCACTAGCTTACAAGATGAAGGCTATTGCAATTAATGAATTGAGAACAATGGCTAATACTTCTGTCAACAGAGATACCTTGGTTGGGAAATTATTTGCTTTTGAGCTTGAAGAATTTGGACCTTTGGGAGATGTGAAGTCTGAACCTTCTTTTCATGCATTTGTATCATCAATCGGTAAGGATGATTGGAAAGCTTTATATGCAAAGGAATTGGATGATATGAAGAGAGAAGATGATGAGTTTGACCAACTTGAAGCACTATTTGCTAGAAGAGTACCTAAAGGACCGGTAGGAAGTAAGTATGAAGGAAAAGAACCTTTTAAATGTTTTGTATCTAATAAGATTGGTCATTTTGCATCTAGATGTCCTGTAAGAAATTCAAGATTTGAAGAAAGAGTTAGAAGATATTTTAAGCCTAACCCTAGATATCAGAACAAGTATAAGTATAGGAAAAACAAAGGCAAATCATGCTACATAGCGGATGAGGAAGGTGTGACTGATTTTGATGATGAACCAACAAAAGACTTTGCTAGTGGTTCTGGCAATGGGAAGGAATGGATGTTCTTGGCTATCAAGGAAGATGTTCCAGCACTGGAAGAGATTGCACCTAAAGAGAAGACACTTTTTACTAAAATTGAAGACAAGGATGAATGGGTAATTAACAGTGGTTGTTCACATCATATGAATGGAGATAAAAGAAAGTTTCTATCTGTGCAAGAATTTGATGACAGTCTAGTTAGATTTGGAGATGACAAAGCATGTATGATCAAAGGAAAAGGAACTATATCATTGGATCATAAGCACAATACTAATAATGTTTATTTTGTTGAAGTTTTGAAGAATAATCTTTTGAATGTAGGGCAATTAGTAGATAAGGGATTTCAATTACAGTTCAAGGATGGAAAATGCAAAATCAATAACAGATCTGGTTTGGAGATTGCAACTGGTGCACAGACAAAAGGTAATATATTTCATTTGAATTATGGTGAGAAGACATGTTTGATTGCACAAATTGATGAGAGTTGGCTATGGCATAAGAGGCTATGTCATGTGAATTTTGATTGCATTGTAAAGATCAGTTCAACTAAGGTAGTTAGAGATATACCTAAGATTGTGAAGCCATATAATTTGGTATGTAAAGAATGTCAAATGGGAAAACAAGTTAGAACCTCTTTTAAGAGTATACAAGATAAATCTAATGATGTTCTTGATCTTATTCATATTGATTTGTGTGGCCCTGCTAGAGTTAAAAGTTTTCAAGGTGATAGATATTTCATGCTAATCATTGATGATTATTCTAGAATGATGTGGGTTACTTTTATAAGGGAGAAATATGAAGCTTTTGAAAAATTTTAAATCTTTAAGGCTAAAGTGGAAACTGAGACAAGATTGAAGATTAAGTGTTTGAGGTTAGATCATGGTGGAGAATTCACATCTGGTGAGTTTAATAACTTTTGTGAGAAGCATGGTATAAGGAGACAATTTTTTTCCCTTTAGACACCTCAACAGAATGGAGTTGTGGAAAGGAAGAACATAATTATCTTGGATGCTGCTAGAACAATGATGATGGAAGCTAGTCTACCTTATATCTACTAGAGAAAAGAAATGAGCACAACGGTTTACACATTCAACAGAGTACATATGAAAGGAGAAACTAGTAAGACACCTTATGAATTATGGTTTGGAAATGCACCTACAATTAAATATTTCAAAATCTTTGGTAGTAAATGTTATATTAGAAGAGATGATATCATTGGCAAATTTTATCCTAGATGCGATGAAGGAATATTTCTTGGTTATTCTAATGAAAGAAAAGCATATAGATGTTATAACAAGAGATTGCAGAGAATTGTGGAGAGTACTAATGTCAAGGTGGATGAGCTGAATAAAAGTCAAATCAAAGTTTATGAACAAGAACCGACAGTGGAAATGATTATATCTAAACCAATAGCACCTTTACTGGAACAAGAATGTCGAACCAATTACTCCGGCAGTATCATAAAACTTAATAGTAAATGAAGAACCGGGAAGAGGATCAGAGAGTCGGAAGAATCCTTGGTATGTGAGATTGAATCATTTAGAAGATCAGATCATTAGGGATAAGAAAAATTGAGTGATGACAAGAAGAAGACTGGAAACTAATGAGGCATTTTTTATTTCTCAAGTTGAACCGGTATCAATAATTGAAGAATGTAAAGATGAATGTTGGTTGAAAGCTATGCAAGAAAAATTAGATCAAATTGAGAAGAATAACACATCGACTTTAGTATCTAGCCTAAAAATAAGAATAATATTGGAAATAAATGGGTTTATAGGAATACATTGAATGAAGATAGTCAAGTTGTAAGGAGTAAGGCTAGAGTAGTTTGTAAAGGATATTCTCAGAAGGAAGGAATTTATTATGGTGAGACTTGTACACCTATAGCTAGGGTTGAAGCTATAAGATTATTTCTTGCCTATGCTGCCCATAAATACTACAAAGTTTATCAAATGGATGCTAAGTGTGCATTTTTGAATGGGGATATTCATGAGGAAGTTTATATTGAGCAACCTGATGTTTTTTCACTTTCAAATGATAAAAATATGGTTTGTAGGTTAAGGAAAGCTTTTATATGGATTGAAATAGGCACCTAGAGGTTGGTATGCAAGATTGGATAAATATATTTTGAAGCTTGGTTTTACTAAGGGTAATGCTAACAATAATTTATATTATAAGGTCACTGATGATGATATATTAATTATTGAATTATTTGTTGATGACATCATTTTTGGAGGTGAAGATAAGTTGTGCATATAATTTTCTAAGAATATGGAGAAAGAATTTGAAATGTCTATGATTGGGGAAATGAAATTTTTCTCAGGTTTGCAGATTACTCAGACTGACAAAGGTATTTTCATCTATCAAACTAAGTATGCTACGGAATTGTTGAAGAAATTTAGTATGGGAGACTCTAAACCAGTAAGTACTCCTATGGTTACAAGTGAGAAATTGACAAGGAAATATGTTTCTGCACTAGTAAATTGTACAAGATAAAAATCTATGATTGGAGGTGTACTTTATTTGACTCAGACTAAGCCTGACATAATGAATGTTGTTTGTATGGCATCTAGATTTCAGAGTGATCCTAGAGAAAATCATGAGAGTGTGATGAAAATGATTTTTTCGATACTTGCAAGGTACATCTGAATATGGTTTGTGGTACCCTAAGAATGACAACTTTACTTTATGTGCATATATAGATGTTGATTGGGCTATAGATGTTGATGACCAAAAAAGAACTTTCGGTGGAGCTTTCTTTCTTGGAAAGAAATTGGTTTCATGGATCAACAAGAAGCAATCATGTACTTCTTTATCTACTATTGAAGCTGAGTATGTTGTTGCTGCTACTAATTGTACACAGGTTTTATAAATGAAGCAAATGTTGAAGGATATTAAAGTGCATTGCACTAGACTAGTAGTTATTCACTATGATAACTCTGCTGCTATTGACATATCAAAGAATCTGGTATTTCACTCTGAGATAAAGCACATATCTATCAAGTATAAATTTTTGAAGGAGAAGGTGGAAGAAAAGGAATTTAGACTTGTTTATGTGAACACTAAAGAGCAGATTACAGATATTTTCACTAAACCTTTGCGTCAAGAATGATTTGAGTACCTGAGAGACATGTTAGGAGTTTTTGCCCCTCCGACAGAGAACTGATGGATTATTTTTGACATCAATCTTGTATGCATTATCAGAAATATCATTCATTTCGGCACTAATGTGGGGATGCTACTGCTCTGGGGTTGTAGTTAGTGATTTAGTGGTTTTAATATTTTGCTTTGATATTTTTGTTAGATTTCTAGCATTGATGTCAAAGGGAGATAGATATTGATGTGAAAAAATTAAGAAGTTTTATACATAAGGGGGAGAGATATATGTGTAATTCAGAGCCTTACATATATATTATTCACAGGGGTATTTTGGTCTTTGTTTCAGAACTTCATTGCTATATCTTTGAGTGGGAGATTGTTGCCTATCTTCCATTAGGGGAGACTTGTTTGGTATTTCTTGGTACTTAAATGTTTTTTCACATCTAGTGTTGCCATCAATGCCAAAGGGGGAGATTGTTGGCCATTTGGAGGAATTGATTATGTGTTGCATTGATGTTTTGTCATTGATGTCAACACTAGCTATTTTGGATGCTTTACCGACACCCTTTTGGTCTCGATATGCTGTCTGGTTTATGGTTGGATTGGATTCAATATGATCTGGTATTCTCCGGTATGTTTCGGTTATGGAATTGGATTACTTATGTTCATATTCAGTTAGTTGGTTTTGGTCTGGTGGTCGGATTCTCTCCTGCTTGTTAGAAAGCTTGGTTTGTGGTTTCGGTGAGGGTTTCACCTATAGAGCTTTGATGAAGATCTTTGATGATATGCATAAGTAGTGTTGTTGCAGCTTTTGGTGGAGTTTCAGGATGCTGGTAGTGATCATGTTTGAGACTTGGCAGATTGGGATTATTAGTTTGGCATGTATGGACCTATATTGGGTCCCGATTGATCTAGGTTATGGACCGACTTAATGTAACATGTGGATTGGACCTCTTGATGTGTTTTCGGGATGTCTTATGGGTTGGATATTATTTGTTTGGTCTTAGGGAAAAAAATTATAATTATGTAATTGGTTTATTGTTTGGTGGCCGACCTGATTGTTTATGGTCGACGATTTGTGTATATATGATGTAAGATCTCATTGTAGATCATCATGGTCATAGGAAAGGGATATGGATATATAATGTGTGAATAATGTAATATCAATCAGGCAGAGGATTTGGTCGATCATTGGAGATCGAGTTGGGTTTATGTAACAAGATTTAGTCCTCAGGTATTGAGCTTAACCAGAACTATACTTAGGCATAAGAGATGCTATCTTTACAGTTCATTTATTTCTCCGGATTGTAGTCTAGATTTCTATGTAGTCAGTGAGACTCCTTTTGTTATGAGCAGTGCACTCTAGGCTGTTGGCCTTCCTGCAAGTGCAGGCCCCTTAATTGTAATTAAATTACTTACTGCAGAAGTATTATCTGACTATGGGTAGGGTTCCCATCGTACTTTTGTTGGAAACCAATAACGCTGAGGGGGGGCGGGGTGAATCAGTATTATATCGGAATCAAATATTTTAGCCTTAACAAAACATTCATACACCAGCCGGTATACTGGTATAAATAGAATTGAAAGAAGTAATGCAACCAATAAGCCAAAAACATAAATTAGAAACATAACACATAGATTTATACGTGGAAAACCTCAAAGAGGAAAAACCAAAGTGGGATTTGTGACCCACAATATCTATTCACTGGCCATATGAAGAGATATTATAATATATGATGGGCCTACACTTCCAGGAAGGCTTACAACCTAGAGCACACTACTCATCACAATAGGAGCCTCAATGACTAAATAAAAATCCAGAAAACAATTTGGAGAAGTATGAACTGCTTAATATAGCATCTTCTATGCTAGAATACAGATCTCGTTTAAGCTCTATTTGTTCTGATTAAAACCCTAAACCTTAGTACCGGAATAACCCTTACACTGAATTCCTCACATAAATAGTCTCTCTGATAGATTTTGCATTACATCACATCCATATATCCATTCTGCATGAATATCCTTCTTCTTATTAAAAAATGATCTAATCAATCTCCCCTATATACCCTATACAAATTTATTCCTTATGTCGGCTTACAAGGATATATATAATATCATATTTACATGTCGGCCATAGCATAAATGAATAAGCATTCAAACATTTTTTTGATGTTGGATCAAAGATGTGTCGGCCTCCAATACCAATGACCTTTACCATACCATGTCGGCCTACATTTCCGGTGACCAAAGAAATCTTCTATCCTGCTGGTCTCGGTACCGGTGCCGGTGTAGAGTCCATGAAGTGCCTGTCAGTACACCATATGAAGCCAGAACCCAAAATCATGTTGCCATCAATGACAACATAATGAAACCAACCAATAGAGTGTCAATTTACAACAATCTCCCCCTTTAGCATTGATGGCAACACTCATGTGAAAAATGGTCATGGTTTCAACTGCCAATTTCATCCTACCCTGCTCCCCCTGAGATGAATATGCAAAATGCTCCAATACTCCAAAATTACAAAAACTCTATAACTCCCCCTAATGTATGTAGCCCTTCATTATTTTTCACAGGTATACTACCCCCACTTTGACATCAATGCCCAAAAATTGTAAAAAGAATGTCAAAGAATAATAACTGTAGACTAAATACCTCCAAAAAAATGTCTTATCGAAGCTTGACCAATTTCAAAATTTTTGGGTAAGATTTCTCTAATAACTCCAAATAAGTATCCCAATTGGTTTTGAATGTGTCGGAGATAGATACAAGTCTACTCAATAAATATGCAAGTGATTCTTTCTCATTAACTTCTATCGTGTGGGCTTACCAAGCATATCAATGCATTCCCTCTTATGTACACCAAGTGAATCCAATCTTGGGCTCACCAAACCTTTGAGACTTCTGGCTCTTTGAATGATCTTATCTCTTTCCTTTTCAAGAGCAAAAATGTGATTCTCCAAGGTCAAAATTTTTCCATCAATAGATGTGGTCAGTAAAGTTAGTCCATCAAAAGAGTTAGCAATATTAGCAATCTTGTCCTGAATCTCTTTTATCTTTTCATCTACTTTTGTTGTAAGAATCTCTATATTGCAACATACCTTGTATATGTTAGTACCTTGTTTCAAAGAATTTTCTATTAAAATTAACTTCTCCTCAATCTTTTTCTTCTCTCTATCAATGATCAATAAAAAACAACTCTCTTAGCCAAAGTGAATTTTTCAAGTGCTAGCCAGTTAGAGATCTGTTGTAATGATTGAAAATCCTTAGAGATGTGTTCTATTATTATCTTAAGATTTCCGGAAGGGTTCTCTTCATTCTAAATCTTACATTCTAGGACTAATCAGTGCAAAATAGTTATGGATTGATCTATAATCCCATTGTTTGTGGTTCCCTCCATCAGTTTTTGAGTAGCCATCATCATCAGTTTTGTTGGACTCATCTTTGTGATGTTTTTCTTTTCTACTAGAGAAGTTTCAATTGTCAATAATGATGTGCCAGCAATTGGTTCCCTACCAGATTCCCTTATTTTCTCTGGTGATTTAACTTTTATTTCCTCCTCACTTGCACCAGTGGCTTCGCCACTTGGTGTAGTCTGTGCAACTGTTGGCTCCTCCATAGAAGCAGTATCCTCAACCTATACATTAGTATCCAGAGGACAAGTGGCCTCAATGTTAGTATCATGTACAATGTTCTCTGTATTAACCGGTGTCTCTGTATGAGTCTGTACGTTTGTGTTAACCGGTGGCTCAATTTCCACTATCTTGATATTCTTGAAAACTGAGGGCGAAGTACTTATGATTCCTTTACCTTTCCCTACAACCGTTGTATCTACAATATTAGTCTTTGGCTCAAGTGAAGTGAAGAATCCTCTATGCTCTCCCAAAAATTTTATCCAACCCTTTTATGTCTCCTTTATTATCTCATTCATTCTTCCTAACATCAGGCTAATTATTCTATGTTTGTTGTTAAAAACCTTCCTATCTGCAGCCTCAATTGTCTTCTCCATCTCATCTAGAGTTATAGCAACACATATAGCTAAAATTTCTTGCATCTTAATGTGTTTGTCTTCTTGCATTGCAGATAAACTTCTAGCATCTAACATGTTGTATAGCTCTGTTGGTATTTGATTTTCTATTTCAATTAATGCTTTCTTATAGATATCTAAATATAGAAGAATTGCTTCTTCTACCTCTCTCTATTCATCATCTTCAAATGTATCATAATAAGACTTAACAGTTTTTCAGCATCCCATCAATAGTTGTTTTATCTACAATTTCAGCACAAGTCTTAGGTGGAATAATTGTTACATTACCAGTCTCTAGTGCCAAATCAATGTCACTCTTCTTCCTCCTTCTAGTAGTATCAGATGCAGCTGATGGTGTAGCCTTGGGTGCCTTCTTCTATGCCAGTAATTTGATGGTGGCCTTCCTAACCGATTACTTCTTTGCTTCCACTTTAGGCTCTTCCAGTTTCTTCCTCACAACCCTTTTGAATGCTAATGGTGTGTCATCTTCGGGGTCAGAATCTGTAGTTACAGGTTCAATGTGAACTACCGGATCCTTATTCTTTCTCGCTTTCTCTGGGACAACATCAATGAGTGCCTTAATGTCCTTTGAAACTTCCTATACAAACTTGCTTTCCTTACCTTCTTGTTTTTCCCTCTTCTTTCATTTGAACTCAGTTTCAACCTTAAGAGTCTTTTGTTGTGCTATTCCACAAGGTTTTTCTGCTTCATCTATATTTGCATCAAGTAGAATTTTATTATATGCATCAAGAATTAATGCATCCACGTCATAGCCCATTTCAGCTATCCAAATCTTTTAGGGCTTGACTGCCTCTGTGAGGGTCTCATCTTTCTTTACCATGAAACATATGTTGGTAGAGTATTTCTCTACTATATGCTTGGGTACTCTTATTCTAGACCTCATAGATTTTTGAAAATCCTTGAAGTAACCCCATACCTTATCATCTCTAAGACTTCCCAATGCAAAAATTGATTTCTTAAGATGTCTTCCTACCGAGATGTCAAAAGCCCATTGCTTCCTTCTAGAACTAGGAGTATCATTCAAAAAGTATAACATTAAGTATACCAACAGATTTCCATACCAGAAGGTGCCCTTCTTCTCACCTTTAATATTTCCTAAATTGATCAATAAATCCTCAAGCATCCAGTCACAAAGATTTAACTTTATATTTTCTCTCATCATCCTATATGCGCCCAAAATACATGAAATTGAAATTGAATTCAGTCAGTTAGACTAACTTACATTGTAGCCTATGATCATGCTTCCAAATTTGATGTGGGTGTTGGTGATGGTGCTCACCTTCATCAATCTCTTTTCTGATGTGGCGCCAATGATCTTCCTTACAAATTCAATTTCTTATCTGGATGTTGCCTTGTTGATGGCAAACCAGTAATTACCCGGATGGCTTCCTTCATAATTTTGTAGGGTCGGTCCAGCCATATGAATTCCCCATGTACTCTTCTTAGTACATATCTGACTATCTCATCCTCAAACTCTAGAATATCCAAAATATCAGTGAACCCTAGATCTTTGATGTGTTTATATGGTGGTTTTATTTTACCAGATTCTCCCATGAGTTCATTCATATGCATCCCCTTGATCTTAAAAGTGCCCAAATCCTCTATATGACAATGAATATAGACCCTAACATCTTCCACATATACCACTCCCTCCAGGATGCGAGAAAATGCTCCAATCAACTCTTCCTTGGTAGCTACATGTGGATACCATTTGAAAATTGGCCTAGGGCAGTCCTTAAGTTCTACTACAGTTGTATTTTCTATGAAAATAGGAGAAGAAGATGATCTTGATTCCATGATTCAAGAAAAATACCTTTAGAATGTTGTCAGTGAAAACCTCCAACAAATCCTTCTAGAAGTTGGTGTGATCGCTCAAGAAGAAATCTGATTGCCTTTGAATAGCTTCTAATTGCACTAAGTCACCCTGAATCGCTATGAATTCACTCTGAATGTTGGGTGAATAATAATGAAGTGTAATTGACCTTTTATCCATCAAGAAAACCCTAATTTTTTGTTGACATAAATGATTGTCGGTGAATGATACCAGATTTCACTCTGAACATATGAATGCCGGATAATCCTTTCCAGTATCTAGAACATCTTCCAGAATCTCCTCCAGGGGCATATACATCATCTTCCATTAAATTTGCCTATCCCTAAGGCATTTTCCTTAGTTACCAGATGAGCTCAGTGTCGGTGTAGGAGCAACCTCTTTTGTCAGATAGGTAACTGGAACATTCCCATTTAATGATTTCTCTTCAGTCTTTCTCACCCATCTCTGAGTGTAATCTTGTCAAATTTAATTAACCTTCTCTTTGAATTTATCATTTGATCCTCCATTTCCAACCGGTGGATTTCTGCTTCTGTAGAACTTAGCAATATGTCCAACTTCATTGCATGCATAACATGTAACATTGCTTTTGAATTGCCTTGTTAAAACTGGTGAAGTTGCTTGACCTACACTGATTAGCCATATGTTTGAATTTTCCACAAGCATAGCATTTTACATTCATTCTATAAACTTCTATCTTATGACCAATTTTATTGCATTTAGAACATTTACCGGAAGCAGAATCAGGGTTCTATTTTGCTCTATTTCTACATTGCCTAGCCATGTGTCCAAATCTATTGCAAATAAAATATCTACCATTGAATTTATAAGCATTGAATTTCCTTACCAGTACCTTATGGTTTTGATCTTCATTAGCAGTACCAGAACTCTGTCCTTGCTCAAATCCAAGTCCATTGGAATCTCCAATCTACCTCTATCTCTTCAGTAACTCATCGAGTTGTGCTAAGCTAATCTTGAATTTTCTTTGTACTCGCTTAGAACAATTAAATCATCTCTTAGTACTACCATTTGTCTCTCAAACTCGTGATCATTACTCTAGGATTGTACCAAATCAGACCTCAACCTCTCATTTTCATGAGTCAACCTACCACATTCTTCAAATTTGTTCTTGAGGGATACAACAACATTTTCTTCCTTTTTCTTTATGTCCTCAATATTCTTGGACATCCTCATAGTCATAGTTTGCATTTCATTCTTCATAACCATGTTCTCCTTACTCAATTTCTAACATTGTTCCTTATGTGCATTTTTCTCTTCATCATCCTAATTTTGCAAAAGTTCCTTCCTTCTAGCTTGAACATATGATAGTCTCTCTTGTAGGACAAGAATAAATTCTTTAGCAGAATTCAACTCATCTTGTAGCTTTAAGTTCTTCAATCTTTTAGCATCATAATCTTCAAGTGCCATCTCAAGTTGCTTCTCCAAAGCCATATTCAATAATTATGGTTTTAGGATCTTCCTCAAGCTATTAAACTTCCTCCAAGGCACAAGACTCTGATACCAATTGTTGGAAACCAATAACACTGAGAGGGGGGGGTGAATCGGTGTTATACCAGAATTGAATATTTTAGCCTTAACAAAACATTCATACACCAACTGGTATACTAATATAAATAGAATTGAAAGAAGTAATGCAATAAATGAGCCAAACACATAAATGAGAAACATAACACACAAATTTATACGTGGAAAACCTCAAAGAGGAAAAACCATGGTGGGATTTGTGACCCACAATATCAATTCACTGGCCATATGAAGAGATATTACAATATATGATGGGTTTGCACTTGTAGGAAGACTTACAACTTAGAGCCCACTACTCATCACAATAGCAACCTCACTGACTACATAACAATCCAGACAAAAATCTGGAGAAGTATGAAATGTTTAATATAGCATCTTCTATGCCATAATAGAGTTTCGGTTTAAGCTCATTCTGTTCCGGTTAAAACCCTAAACCTCGGTATCAGAATAACCCTTACAATGAATTCCTCACATACATAGTCTCTTTGATATATTTCACATTACATCGCATCATATATCCATTCCGCATGTATATCCTTCTCCTTATTACAATATTATCTAATTAATTTCCCCTATATATGCTATACAATTTTATGCCTTATGTCGGCTTACAAGGATATATATAATATCATATTTACATGTCATCCATAGCATAAATGAATAAGAATTAAAATAATTTGTCGATGCTAGATCTAAGATGTGTCAGCCTCCAATACTGGTGACCTTTACCATACCATGTCGGCCTACGTTGCTAGTGACCAAAGAAATCTTCTATCCTACTGGTGTCAGTGCCAGTGTAGAGTCTGTGAAGTTCCTGTCGGTACATCATATGAAGCCGAAACACAAAATCATGTTGCCATCAATGACAACATAATGAAACCAACCAATAGAGTGTCAATTGCCAATAGGTTTTTCCTTTTACTAGGTTTTCCATGTATAAATCTTGGTGTCATGTGGATGGTATTTATTCTCTGATTATTGTTTATGCTTAATTGGTTTAACTACTATTTCGGTATTTAGTTTAAGCATTCTAGTATTAATGTTTTGGGTTCCAGTATTAAAGTTTTAATTGCTAATGGTTCTAATAATTTGTGACAACTGATTCACCCTCCCCTCTCAGTTGTCTTTTGGTTATTTGAACCGTCTAACACAATCTAGGCAATGCATTAAGAAAGTAAAATACTAAACACACAATGATTGATCCATACTAGAAGGGGTTAGAATTAGTCTTCATTGGTCAAAGGTTATCCAATAATTGTTTCCTCAACAAATCACATCAATCATAGTCAACATTCTCTTTTACCATTATATAAGCCACATATATAGTCGTGGAGGAAGTTGAACCTTCATAATTCCTATAGTACAATTTATATGAAATACCCATGTTTGCATACCTGACTACCAAGTCATCAATAGTGTCAACTCGTAGGGATCTCTTGTCAGAAAAAACACCAGTTAGCTTGTTCACTTCATCATTCTTGATGGACTCCAAAGTAGGTACAATTCCAAATGAACACAAACCAGTTAAGTCACTTAGGGCCAACTTCAAAATTTGATGTGGTCTATCCAACCATAGACAATTCCAATGAATTTTGCTCAAAACTATCTTAATTATCTCCCCCAAATACATTTGGCCTAAAATTCCGACAAAGGTTTCCAACGGAGAAGGTATATTGTGATCAGATTTGATTTTTTTTTGAAAAAATGCCCAATTTCGTCGGAATTTTGATGATAATGCAACATTTGGTTTCGACGGAGAAGGAATTGGCAATGATATTTGGATATTTTTAGAAAAAGTGCCTACGTTCATCAAAATTCCAACGACCGCGTGCATTACTTAAAAAAAAAACAAGTCATTTCATAAATCCCACCTCTTCGTCTCATCGACCTCTGCCATTACAAAATCCCACCTCTGTAGGGAACCTGTGGGTTTAATCGTCAGTTATCCTAGCTATCTACTACTAGTGCTCTAGCCATGGAATTAAGTGGTTCCTCCCATGCCGATTCGAGTGAAAGAATCTAGATCAATTACATGCTCAAGAAGTCGTGGGTGGGGGTCTATTAAGTGCAGAAGTTATTGTTGGGCCCCAAATCCCTACTATTGAGGCTGTGGTGGGGAAGATCATTGGTGTGAAACCAGTCAGTTCTGTAGCTTAGGCTAGAAGTGGAGGGAGTACGATTCGGTTTTGTGCTTTCCCAATGAATGGGAATTATTGACCTAAAGAAGAAAGAAAAGCCATACTAGAAACAACCTGAATTCCTAGACACTCACTATCAAATCTTCATCCATCTTCGCTAGCTTCAACCACAACTATTCGCATAAGCGTCCCTTCTCAGTCGAGTGAACGAGTGCCTACCTAAAGGCCCTCCCAATGTATCTTAGTTTGCTATCTCAGAGCATATTAGGGGATAACAATGGGGATCACAATAAGGAACATGTAGGTAGGGGCCATCCCCCGATGAACACAAAAGAGGGAGACAGACATAGGTTCCCTATGGGTTTAATTGCTATAGGATGTAGGAATGGTTTAATCGCTGCAAGAAAAAGGTAGGGTATAATCAGCAAATTCATTGTTATACATATTCAAATATTTAGATTCAAAGTTTATTATAGATTTATCAGATTAATTGCCAATAGAACAGATGGTGAGAGGTTTCTGTAATATGATATGATCGATTTAAAAGAAGAATTTCTTACAAGACCTAAACTGTTGAACAATCCTACAATCATGTATTAATTAAACACTGTATTTTAAATAATGAACAATATAGTTAGCCTGAAACATATTAACACTACTTTCCATATTTAAAATATATCCTAATTAAAGAGAGGGATGACCTAAACCTACGTGATTGAGTGCCATTATGTAAAATATATCCTAATTATGGATGCTAGTATATATGGTTGTGACAGAAAATCCCTGATGCAGAACCGTGAGAGCACTGTGTAGTGATTGTTGGCATTTTTAATGTTTATATTATGACTGTCATTGATGGACACACACTTTCCTTGAGATCACTTTCTATGTATGAGTTATGCTCAACCATTATTTGTTCCAAACTGGTATTATGTATTATAGTCTTTAGGCTCTCGATGTTTTGCAAAAAGTGTTTACCGATCTCAAGCGATATGAAGAGCTCAAGCGGTTCGAGGATCTCAAGCGGAGCAAAGAAACTGTAGCGGCATTTATCTTTTTCCCAGTCTTCATTTCTAGGCAATCGGTAATCGGTTTAATGTTTAAACTGGTATTACTCTATGATGAGTTACCAACTAGTAATCGGTAAAGTTGTATGAACCAATAATACTTTGTGATGAGTTACCAACCGATATTTTTGTGATGAGTTACCATCCGCTGATACTTTGACGGTGATTTGTGTCGTGTTATCAAATGTGTCTAGATGCAATGACCTAGGAACTTACAATGTAATCCTATTGGACCGACATGAAATCAGATTCCTTTTTAAGGACATCATGTCTAGGGTTTTTTAGATGTAGCTGTTAGGTTTTGTGGTGGTTGATGAGTTTTTGTATGTGCGATCTTAGAAGAGAAGGTCAAGTCTATGTGCTGTAATAGAGTGTGGATTTACTGAAGACTGAAGTAATGTTGAAATGCATTAGCCATGAGCTATCATGGATCTAACCAAGCAGATAGTGCTATTTGCTAGATCATTCACTTGTTGATTACTCACATCATCGACAAGTTTGAAACCCTTAACTGGGTAGGCCCAAAAAGCCTTTGTTAATCCTCTAACAAGGTGGTTCACATCTATGGATCTAAAATCCTCTCACAAGGTAGTCTTTAATTGGACTTATCTCCTAACAAAGATTGAGATTCCTAATAGGGTTTGTTCTGGTAAAGAACATTATATGACCTTAATCGGTCTAGTTACTATTCTGCAAATAGTTACTTGTGAGTTTCATCTCATAGTGGTTTTTCCCATTTGGGTTTCCACGTCAAAATCTCTTGTGTTATGGTGATTGTGCTTATGTGGGTGAATGCCTTATTTGTTGTTTGGTTTGCATTTGTGTTAACCGGTTTGTTAGTAAAATTGTTATACCGGTTTACTGCTAAAATGTTTAAGTGTTTACTTTCAGTATTTTTTGGTATACTAATTCACCCCCTCTCTTAGTATTCATCAATTGGTATCAAAGCCAACCTTTTTATAAGTTTAACCACTTGGAAAGAGATATGGGGGAATACACTGTGAGGGAACTTACTCATCATCTCACTCAGTCTGAGAAAGCCTATGATGAACTCAAAGTCAAGTATAAGACCTCTCTGGCAAAAAGGAGAGAGCATGCTGAGAAACTGATGGAGGTAACTGAAAACAGTTCCTCTGATGAAGCGGACATGGAAGCCCTAGTTGAAGAAGTTGAAAAGTTGAATGAGTCTAATGCCAACTTGAGAAGGGAACTTGAAGGACTGACTATCAAGATGTGTCAAGAGCTTGAGAACCGAAGTAAAGCTGAAGATCTAGTAAAAGACAAAGATCATGAGATCTCCAAGCTGAAGCAAGAAATCAGTGCACTTGCTGCTCATCTCCAAGAGAGAAAAGTGGAAAAAGATGAAATGCAAGGTGAAATGAACATGGTTATTTATGAGAATGCAACCTTGAAGGAATCCAATGCTACTATTACCAAAGAACTCACTGAGTCAAAGGAAATACTTGCCAAATTCAATAAGAGCACTATTAAGCTAGAACAAAAGCTTGAATCAGCAAAACCGGTGAAGAATAGCACTGGACTTGGTTTTTCTGGTTATGAGGAAGGTGAGACCTCTAGAACAAAAGATGGAGCATCAAAGAAGCAACCGGTACCAAAGGATAAAGGTAAGAATAAATTCAAACCTGTTTGCTTTAATTGTCTCAAGGAAGGACATACTGCTAATGTATGTAGAAACGAGGCTTACAATAACTTTCCTTACTTTCTAAACAATAAGCCTAGATCCAATAGATTCAATGGAAATTGTTATGAATGTAACAAGTCTAGGCATAGAGCATTTGAATGTAGGTCTATCATGCACAACACCGGAAGGTATCCTAAAAGGAGTCAAGGAGTCTTTCCTGAACCCTCTGGGAACCAGAATCCAAACCAGTTTAATACCTATAATCATCAGTTAGGAAGTGGTGGCAATCAATTGGCAACCGGATGGATAGAAACCTATTTTATCTGTCATGGTAGTGGTCACACAGCTACACCATGCAGAAGGAAGAATGGAAACATGAATAATGGACCTTGGAGAGCACCTGGAATGGTTTTCTATCATTGCAACAAACTGGGTCATGCAGCAAGATTTTGTAGAATGAGAAAGAATATATCAGATGATATACCGGTCACTCTAGAAGGAAAGATTGATGTTGAAACTGTTCAAGCGGATATGAAGAAAACCTAGAAAAAGAAGCCAGAAGAAGTGTCTCAAGAAGAACTAATTTCTGCACCTGGTGTGGAAATCTCTGAATCAACAAACTAAGCTACACGAAAGCTTAGGGGGAAACCAATCGGTAAAATATTTCAAACCCCCGGTTTACACTGGTAAAAGACCTTAACTGGTATGTGATACATGTCAATTGGTGGAAGATCAAAAAGAGTAAAGGTAAATTAGGGTTTATGCCCTAATGATGGAGCATTTATTATGGTAGGTGGAGAATTCATTTAAAAGGGATTTTCAAGTCATTTTCTCTTATCATTTTTTGAGCGAAGAATTTTTTAAGTGAGAGCGACAAAAGATGATTTGTCTTGCAATTTTGAGAGATTTAAAAACCTTGAAGAAGAATCTGAAGATAACATCAATCGGTCAAGTGTAGAACTCAAAGCAGTAACCTAGCAACTAAAGTAGTGAGTGGTGATCTGAAATTTGCAAGCCCTAAATCTTGACTTTCGAAGGTATTTTTTGAGTTTCTCTATTTATCATGGCTTCAGCATCACACTCTAGTTCTAGTGCACCCGTTGATTCAATAGATTTCATCCAACGAAAGGCAAAATATAATGCCCTATCCCAAATACCTACTAGTGTTATAGTAGAGGAAGGTATTTCGGATTACATTGACTATAAAATTGAAGACCTAGAATATCTAGTGATCCATTCTAAGTTGAGTTTGTTCTACAGGAAGGACAAGAAGATCAAACCTAAATTCAACATCTTGGAAAAGAAGAAGCTCCACAATGCGGTCTATTTCCTTGAAGAATTCACAAATGATCACATCCGCATCATTCTAAGCAGAGTGCATGGTGAAAAAATATATTTGGAGTGGACACATGACATCACACCAGAAGTGATTCATGCTGCCACTGGTTTCTATAACATTCTAGAAGTGCCAGCCTTAAGGAAGATCAACAAGACTGAAATGACCAAGCTCACCGGTTCAATGAGTGACCAACGGGGGATGACCATCAAAACCATCAAGGACAATCTGGTCAAGTATGCCTGCATGGTGATAGGTTAGCGGATGTTCCATGCTAGCAGAATTAACTCTATCTCTACTGCAGTGGTAAATGCTGGCTATAGGATGATCATGGAAGATGCCTCGTTTGATTTATGCACCTGTATGCAAAGGCAACTACTAATGAACCTGAAGTCAATCAAATAGGACAATGCCTTGAGATTTAAATTCAGACAACTATTGGTCAAATTGTTCTTCTACTTCCAAGGCTACTTCCTTGGAGTCGGTGATATTCAGTGGTTTGCTAACCAACTGGTTACAAAGCAAATTAGGGAAAGTCTTCAAGTGGTTGGAATTGGTTATCCTGAAGTCCTGAACAAATACTTTGATGAGTTCAGATGCAAGATGAGCCAAAGGGTGAGAATTTATGGTGATATCATCAAGATGTATGAAGAGGACATCTATTTTATCATCAAAGTAGATGAGTGCATAGTGGAGGCTGTTGAGCCCTGAAAGGAAGAAGTGGAGCCTATGGCTTATGAGGTGATGTACGACATGCTAGATGGGTATGCTTCTACCCTACTTGCCTCACCGCTTGATCCTAAAATAAAGAGAACCAGAACCTATCTGGAAAGGGTTACACCAGTTGAGGAGCCCTCTATGAAGAAAGGAAAGGTAGTACCATCTGTATCAACACCGGTTACTTCAGCAAGTTCTAAAGTGACCAAGCAGTCACTAGCAAAGAAAAAACTGAAAGTTGCACCCGCCAAAGTCTTTGAGAGAAAGTGGAAGACAAAAGGCAATACACTGGACTTAGAATATACAGAATCTGAAGAAAAGCCTAAGAAGACTAGGAAAACAAGAAAGAAGACAAAAACAACCAGCAATGAACCGGCATCATCAGCACCAGTAAATATTGATATTTCCTCTTACAAACCTTTGACACATTGTCAAAGAACTATTAAGAACATTAGGAGACAAGTGTTGAGTGATTTGGCAGATTGTTTTGATGATTTCAATGAATATGAGAAGGAGGAAGTAGAATAGGAATTCATTCAATATTTATGTATTAATGACCAATCACCATCAAAAATTAAATCTATGACACCAGATTCTTTATATAATTATTTAGACAACAAATGGTGCATTTCCATAGAAAAGGAAGAGGAGAATAGAAATGAAGAAGAGAAGAGAAAAGAGGAAGAGAAGAGAAAAGAAGAGGAGAAGAGAAAATAGGAAGAGGAGAAGAAGAAGAAGGAAGAAGAGAAGAAACAGGAAGAGGAGAAGAAGAAGAAGGAAGAAGAGAAGAAACAGGAAGAGGAGAAGAAGAATAAGGAAGAAGAGAAGAAACACGAAGAGGAGAAGAAGAAGAAGGAAGAGGAGAAGAAACAAGAAGAGGAGAAGAAGAAGAAGAAGGAAGAGGAGAGGAAAGAAGAAGAGAAGTGGAAAGAAGAAGAAAGGAAGAACGAAGAAGAGAAAAGAAAGAAAGAAGCTGAGGAGCAGAAGAAGGCAGGAGAAGATAAGAAAAAAGCCAAGGAAAAGGAGGAAGTGGCAAAGAGTCTACATGTAGACACCCCAAAGGCAACCAGTGGTAAAGCCAAACCGGTAGACATCACCAGTCCCATTGACCTCCATTCTGTAAATGAAATGGAGCTATTGCAAAGTATTAAGCTTGCTCAAGAGTGACTGGAAGCACTAAGGAGGAAAAAGGAGGAAGATGTGATTCAAACTACGATGGGAACTCTCACTAGTTTGATTCCCGGTACCAATCTCCCAAGTACTGATTCCTCTCTAGCTTAATTGAAGCTCTTATGCATAGTTGTAGAGGACCAAGTGCAATGTCTGGAAGATGTTGCTGAAGCCAATGCTCAAAAGAAGCATCAAAAGGCTGTGAACACTCCCATGGTGAAGAGGTTGAATGAGCTCCGGTCTAAACTTCAGAAGGCACAAAAGCACATAAGAGATGCTCTGGATGAGGGGAATCTGCTGCTCAGTAAGATATATCAACCTCATCTATTCTATGATGATGTGCTTGCTCAGAAAGACAAACTGCAAATTGGTTTGTAGACATTCATAAGAACCTTCAAAACACCTTATGATTCCTTCACTGCTTATGGGAAAACCATTCACCGATTTCAACTCTAGTCTGCAAGAATAGAGTTAGAGATCAGCAACCGAACACGAGATTTGTAGGAACTTCAACTGGTTCTACTACCAAGACTGTAAATACTTCAGAAATGCTATCTCAATCTGGATGCCTTAACAGTCACTCAAGAGATGAACACCTTGGATGCCATGGAGGAACAGGTATCCCAGATGCAAATTGAAAGTGAGGTTGCTACCTCATTGCTTGAGTCATGGTCTTTATCCATGAAGACATTTATGCAGGACTTTAAATCAATTTTTGACAAGTTTCACTCTTTATTGTCATAAACTCTTATGATTTTAATGATAATGGAAATAGGGGTTATTCAGCTGTACTTTGTCATTATTGGCAAAGGGGGAGTAGTATTTGGGATTTAAAATTTTGATTCATGTTATGTATACTTTCATGTTTATCTATGTAAGGGAGTAGTATACATTGTATTTTCTGCAAAAGGGGTAGTGTATATGCTTAGGGGGAGTAATATTGATTATGGCATATTTTTGTTGTAAAACACTTAGATGTCAAAAAATTTCCTAAGTGTTGACATCGATGCCAAATGGGGAGATTGTTGGCATTTTCGATGTTTATATTGTGATTGTCATTGATGGACACACACTTGCTTTGAGATCACTTTCTATGTATGATTTATGCTCAACTAGTATTTGTTCAAAATCGGTATTATGTATTATAGTCTTTAGGCTATCAGTGTTTTGGAGAAAGTGTTTACTGATCTCAAGTGGTATGAATACCTTAAGCAGTTCGAGGAACTCATGCGGAGCGAAGAAACTGTAGCGGCAATTATCATTTTCCCAATCTTCATTTTTGGACAACCGGTAATCGGTTTAATGTTTAAACCGGTATTACTCTGTAATGAGTTACCAATTGGTAATCACTAAAGTTATATGAACCGGCAATACTCTATAATGAGTTACCAACCGGTATTTTTGTGATGAGTTACCATCCACCAACACTTTGACAGTGATTTGTGCCATGTTATCAAATGTCTCTAGATGCAATGAAGCTAGGAACTTGCAATGTAATCCTATTGGACCGACATGAAATCAAATTCCTTTTTAAGGACATCATGTCTATGGTTTTTTAGATATAGTTGTTAGGGCTTGTGGTGGTTGATGTGTTTTTGTATGTGTGATCTTAGAAGAGAAGATCAAGTTTGTGTACTATAATAGAGTGTGGATTTACTGAAGACTGAAGTAATGCTAACATGCATTAGCAATGAGATTTCATGGATCTAATCAAGCAGACTGTGCTATTTGCTAGATCATTCACTTGTTCATTACTCACATCTTCGACTATTTTGAAGCCCTTAACTGGGTAGGCCCAAAAAAGCCTTTGTAAATCCTCTAATAAGGTGGTTCATATGTGTGCATCTGAAATCCTCTCACAAGGTAGTCTTTAATCCGACATATCTCCTAATAGAGATTGAGATTCCTAACGGGATCTATTTTGGTAAAGAACATTGTATGACCTTAACCGGTCTGGTTACTATTTTGTAGACAGTTACTTGTGATTTTCATCTCACCGTGGTTTTTCCCATTTGGGTTTCCACGTCAAAATCTCTTGTGGTATGGTGATTGTGCTTTTGTGGGTGAATGCCTTATTTGTTTTTTGGTTTGCATTTGTTTTAACTGGTTTGTTAGTAAAACTATTATACTAGTTTACTGCTAAATTGTTTAAGTGTTTAAGCTAAGTATTTTTTGGTATACTAATTCACCCCCCCTCTTAGTATTCATTAGTGATTGAGTGCTATTTTTTGTCAGTGTTTTGGAAGGGGGCATAAGGTTACCATTAGGAAGGTGGTATAAAATGGAAACTGAGAGGTATAAGGTTATGAGGTGTGGGTTAGGATAAGATAGGGAGGTAAGTGATGAAGGATGTAATGGTGAAAGAGTAAGTTAGGATATGTTAGGGGTTTGGAAGGTAGGAAAGTGAAATGGGGGAGATAAAAGGATGTGAATGATGGAATGGGGTTAGGTAGGTGAAGTAAAAGTAAGTGTGTATGAGGTTAAGGTTTAGGATACGATGTAGGAAAGTGGAGGAGTTTAAGATAGCGGATATGAAAGGTAGATGGAAGGTAATAATGATAGGAAGTGAGGTAAAGGTTATGAGGTATGGGTTAGAAAATAGGGTGTAGGAAATGGAAGGAAGGGTCATATCACTTTGAGAGTTTTCACCAAGATGAGTAGCCCGAGTATAGACCTCAAATCTTACAAGCCATGAGGATCCACTTGTAGTAGAGGAGCATATACTTGCATCTTGGGAGCTTGTTAGGAGTTCACCTTGAATCTAGGCAATACACACATAGGAGATAGAATATTGATCAATACACATTACCTAGCCTCATCATGCATAAATACAAGAGGTATAGACTATAGCAAGCACATATCATGAGCCAAAGGATCATATTCGAGAGTTGCTTCATCTCCAATCCTCTACATTTTTAAGATCCACAAATGGGGTTGAGGATAAGTCTTGGTTACTTAGCTTGGACTTATGCTTTGGGTTGCATCTATATGTGAGAAATGTAAAGGCATAATTTTCAATGTAATTTTTGAGAGGACTTGGTTCCACCTTGTGGTACTGGGAGGATAAAATGCACCAACTTACATTGGAAACCCTCTCCAGATACCATTTTGGAGTGCTTCAAAGTGTGTTCTATTTCAAAATATTTTTGATAGAGATGCATAGATGAGTTTCACAATTTACATAATAAGGTTTCATAGTGGCTCAACATGAGAGTTAGTTTTTGGAGTTCTTGTAGTTTGTAGATTACATTCAAGACAAGCTACTTGTCAATTATTTCATTAGGGGTGGAAAGCCCAAAATTTCAGTTTTCCTACACATGGCCAATCCAAATGACTTTAGGGTTGCTATGGCAAAGTCTCTTATGGAAAAGGAGGTACATGGGAGGACACAAAAGGCATGAGAGAAGTTTGTAACCTTGATGAAGGGACTAAAGTGTCCATAGGCCTCCCCATCCTTCAAAGGATAATTTAGACTTACTATATGATTTACAAAGAAAAACCAAATAGTATCAATATTAGGGACAAAGGTCTAGAGCATAGTAGGGGCCATAGGGTAGTCACATTTGACCATCATCGACACAAGGATATTTTAGGTATGAGAGACTATAAAACTATCACGATAGGCCTTCTATGACTCAACAACCTTTTAGGGGAGAATCTAGTGTTTTTAGTAGTTAGATTCTTCTAATTATGGTGGGGCCTAGCCAACATAGGGTTATATGAGAGGCACATGTTATGTATATTTTAGTATTAGATAGAGAGTTCCCATAAGGTTTTAGAGTAGGTGGACACCATCCTAGGATGTCAAAGTAGATAGTTGATATGTGGGTCTTTACCCTCCCAACCACTCAACATATACCACCATGGGTCTTTACCCTCCCAAACACACAAAGTTCAAAGGAAGATTCACTGCTGCAACACTCACTTTTTGTGATAGTCTCAAGCACTTAGGATAGTCACTCCTTTCATGGACATTCTTCTTCACACAACACTCTCTAACATTAACTATGATGATAGTGTACCTCCTTAAACCTTCCACCAACACCTAACTCAATACCAAACTCTTTCTCAAATCTCGCTAATGGACTAATTAACTCAACTCACTGTGAAATTGTGACAATCAATGCAAGGTTTAGGACAACAGTAATTAGGATCTTCTAATTATTGTGGGGCCTGGTCAACATAGGGTTATATGAGATAGGGGTAAGTTCAATAGTGATGTGTATTATATTGTCATCAAAGTTTCCTGTTAGTGTTACTTTGTATTAGCATTAACCACTTATTGTCATGGGAATCAACTAATAGACAACATAGATATTTATCATCAACCTCCTTTTTTTTCACCAAAGGGATAAAAATTTATTAAACACAATGAGAATTATAGAGCAAGAAAGTAGATACATAACCTAATCTAATATCCATTTGCATAACCTAATAAGGTAGATACAACTAAATAATCTTGAAACAATTGCATATGAAGGGCACTATTAGAAAAGAACTTATGTACCATGCTAGTCTATGTAGCTACTACTAATTATTGCATAGAAATAGATACATGTGTTAGAATGTGTTGAAATAGTAGCTAGCTCGAATAGGACAGACCCTATAAATGTAACTTGTAATTTGAATATACCTTGAAGTGTACAATATGGAAGGTTTGTATTCTTAATATCCTACCCATTTCTTAATTTAAAAGATGATATATTTATTAAAAATCTCCTCTATTAAATATCTTTATTAACTTTATTTCTCCTTCAATTCTTGATGAATGCTTGATTGCCTATTCAATTGGAATTGAATTGTAGGTAAACCCCTTCAAATGACAGGGTAGGCTTCCTTTTATACCTAATATATATCTTGAAAGCATTTTATCCTGATGGCTTTAAATTAAATTACTTTCTCTTCTATCTGGTATTGGTGGAGTAGAGGTTGCATTGCATCATCCCAGGATACATATTTCCACAGATACAACACAAGTTAAATATATCCCAAGTCGATGCAAAGCAACCTCTGCTCCAAAGATCACCAGAAAAAAGAGAAAGAACTTTAATTTAATGTCATCAAGATAAAAGTCTTTAATCAAGATAAATGGTATGCAATTGTATCTATTTGGAATGCATTACCCAAACAATTCAATCAATCAGTCACCTTTGAAAAGAAAGTGGTATGATGAAATATTTAGGCATAAAATAGATGAAATGTAGTCTATACTACTGCTACACAATATTTTGGCTGATGATATTTTTAAAATAGTAAAGGAAGGTGTATGGAACATACAAATTCTTATCATTATAAACAATGAATATTTTAAGATCCTTTTATGATGTGTAAGTTGAGAATATTTTATGAAAGGTCCCTCAATGAATACACTTTAAACTGATTTTAGCAATGACTATCGGATGTAGCCAAAAGGAATGCTTTTTGGATTAGGATGGTACACATAATCTACTATGAAAAGGTTGCTTTGGAAAGTATATGATTCAAAACTAAGGAAATGTAATTATTTACAAGTTTTAACCTTCTTAGATGCAAAATCCCTTATTTAGCCTCTCACAACCCTTAAAAGTAGGGTTTCTCATATACCCCTCTTCCGAAAACTATACCATCCAAATGATGATGGATTCACCTTTCATTTTAAATTTATAAACACTATCAACCATAAAATGTGCCCCTCCTTAAGGCGGATTTGCTACTGATGCTCCTTAGCAAGCAATTTCTCCACTCTTACATTCGTTGTTTTGGTGAGCTTCTCGGTTCTCCACCCAATCTACACATCAACTTGTTAGTAATTTATTGTACATGTTAGAGTTGTGCCATCCCATAAATATTAGGTCTTTTACATTCATGGAATGACCATTCTCATTGTAAATCAGCCAAATCAAATGCCAAATTGCACAAATCTATTAGAATAGTCAATGCAGCTAGTCTAAAATCTAAGACAAATTGATTATCAGTGCATCTTCCTTGAAAATAAGATGTTCAAGGTATCTTCAATGCATTAGGAATTCGAATAAACACTCAAGATAAAGTTACCATAAGCCAAAACACCAAAAAAAATCAAGAAAACAAAAATTTGTTGTTATTGCTTGTCCTAGTCCATACACCAGCATTCTCTGCCGTACAAAGCATTACATCAACCATTTGATGAATAACTCTTAATTGCTAAAACACAAGGTCATGAAATGATTTATTGAACTTGCCTAAACTCTTGTAGACTCCCTAAGCCATAAATTCCTATTACATCTTTTTGTTGGTCCTAAGGTCCTTACTAGGCCCTTTATGACAAATTACAAACTTATTACAATTTTCATCATTAAAGGCCATAATGGACCTTAAGACGTCATAATTGATTGGCTCTTCACTCCTCAAACCTTGAAAAGTCTTTAAAGGCTTCATTGAGTCCTTTGGTCTTCCAAATGCACCTGCACCAACTTGAATTCTCCTTCAATGCTTGATTGCTTGTTCACTTGGAATTGAATTGATTTAATAATTAAGAGATCACTTGAATTGTAGGTAGACCCCTTCAAATGATAGGGTAGGCTTCCTTTTATACCTAATATATGTCTTGAAAGCATTTTATCTTGATGGTATTAAATTAAAGTACTTTTTCTTCTATTTGGTATTGGTGGAGCAGAGGTTGCATTGCATCGACCTATGATACATATTTCCGCAGATACAACACAAGTTAAATGTATCCCAGGTCAATGCAAAGAAACCTCTACTCCAAAGATCAACAGAAAATAGTGAAAGAACTTTAATTCAATACCATCAGGATAAAAGGCTTTGAAGACAGATAAAATTTGAGTTTGATTGTCATCATTTACTTTGCCAAATTCTTCACACGTAACTCCTGAATCAATTTTCTACTCACAAGAATTTTATTAAGTCTCAAATATAGGGAAACAGAAGGCTTCAAATAGAAAACTTGTACATGCAACTAAATCCATTGACTAATTAGAAGAACAAAATTAAGAAATGGTTTGATCATCTAAGAGATGTTGTAGACTTGCAACTCACTAGCTACTTAGTTTTTGTGGGTAAGAATTTTTTTTGTTTTGGTTATGGTTGTGGTGTTTGTAGGGAGACATTTGCAAATTGATATCCATTTTCCCTATTTAATGGTTTATGGGTTTGTAATGGTAATTTAATGTTCTTTCAAATTTTTGTATATATTCTTTATAATAGCCTATTATATTGATTTGTTCTATTATGGATAATGGTGTGGGTTAGACAACTTTGCCATCGGTGCATGAAAACATTGAACGAGTTCTACTTTTAAAAATTACATGAAACATTTTTAATGTATTTGTTTCAGTGTTATTTGCAAAAAAATGATTATCAATGATGTTTCCTTTCTCCAAGAATTGTCTAGGATCTTTCCATCAGATAATATGTAACATTGAATGGCTAAATATTTTAATTACAAATGCTTATTTTATATAATTATTATTTGAGTGTGAATTAAAATTTATATATTTATGGAAGCAAAACATACAAGCTAAAGAGTCATGTGCAAGGAAATTTCATAAAAGAAAGCAAGCAGGCATTATCTTTAATGACATGGAAACAAGCTCATTAGCTGCCTAGAAGAGACCAATTGGATAAAAGCAGAGGAAAGTGTTAAAGGGGTATAAATAGATAGAGAGTATGCAATACAAACAAACAATGTCTAGAGTGTGTGATGTGACATCTCTAATTTATGTCCGGAGGGACTAACTAGCTTTGGAGTTCCTGCAAAACCTATTGGGCCACACTTGAAGGAAATCAATGTGTTCATGCAAGAATAACCTTTTCTCTATTATGAGAATGATGCTTTTGCACCGAGGGATATTTGGAAGTCAATATCCAAAAATTTCTATAGTGTGGAACCAGAGTTGGCGGACTCGAAGTAATTTTCAGCTTTCAGAAGACCAATAGGTTATGTACACAATCTCCCAATAGAAGGGCGATTTCAAGCATTACCTCTCCCCCCCATGACTATTCAGGAAGCACTTGCTCATACAAAGGACTATTGGCCTCCATGGGATCTAAGAAAAAAATTGAAGCATAGACTCCAGACGATGTGGTGGTGTCCTTCGTGAAGAACTCTGCACTATAATTGAAAATTCACGAGGGAAACTGCAAGATAGTGAAGAGAAATACAAATCATATTAGGATTTGAAAAAGATCACACTCGTGGAACTTTGTGTGCGACTGATTGATTGCATTGTTTAGGTAATGTGTTCCAAATAGATATAGTTGCATACCATTTATCTGTCTTGATTAAAGAATTTTATCCTGATGGCATTAAATTAAAGTACTTTCTCTTCTATTTGGTATTAAATTATAGTGTAGAGTTCTTCACGAAGGACACCACCATATCGTCTAGAGTCTATGCTTCAATTTTTTTCTTTGATCCCATGGAGGCCAATAGTCCTTTGTCTGAGGAAGTGCTTCCTGAATAGTCATGGGGGGGAGAGGTAATGCTTGAAATCACCCTTTGATTGGGAGATTGTGTACATAACCTCTTGGTCTTCTGAAAGCTGCAAATTACTTCGAGTCCACCAACTTTGGTTCCACACTATAGAAATTTTTGGATATTGACTTCCAAATATCCTTCAGTGCAAAAGCATCATTCTCATAATAGAAAAAAGGTGCTCCTTGCATGAACACATTGATTTCCTCCAAGCATGGCCCAATAGGTTTCGCAGAAACTCCAAAACTAGTTAGTCCCTCTGGACATAAATTAGAGACATCACATCACACACTCTAGACATTGTTTGTTTGTATTGCATACTCTCTATCTATTTATCACCCTTTAACACTTTCATCTTCTTTTCTCCAATTTCTCTCTTCTAGGCAGCTAATGAGCTTTTTTCCATGTCATTCAAGATAATGTCTGCTTGCTTTCTTTCACAAAATTTGCTTGCACATGACTCTTCAGCTTGTATGTTCTACTTTTGTACAGATATAAATTTTAATTCACGCTTAGATAATAATTAAATAAAATAATCATTTGTAAAGAAAAGATTTAGTCATTCAATGTTACATATTATCTGACGGAAAGATCCTAGACAATTATTGGAGAAAGGAAACATCATTGATAATCATTTTTTGCAAATAACACTAAATCAAATAAATAATAAATGTTTTATGCAATTTTTAAAAGTAGAACTCGTTCAATGCTTTCATGCATCGACGACAAAGCCGTTTGACACACATCATCTCTCGCTGTCAAAATTCTGATGACAACTAATGAAACATCTAACAAGGATGTTGTATATCTGATGTCACTTCCATGTCAGAGAGTCATTGACGAGCAACCATAGCACCCATCAGAATTTTGACGGAAATCCGCCGAAATTTGTGGCCAGGGGTGCAAATATAGTCGCCGTTGGAGGAGTTTCTAACATCGACAGACGACCGACGCAAATGGCATCGTCAGGAAGCCCGATGATGAGTTTTTGATGGTAAATTTGGTTGGAAGTCCAACGTTGTGTTGCCGCAAATCCAACAATTAGCCGTCAGAAATTAGGCCAAAATGTGCTAGTGTCCTCATCATGAAATATAGGAAATTCACTCAATGCATCCAAACCCTTGTGCCCTAGGATATCATACTCTACCATAAATCTCTTTGTACCATCTACCCAATGAATTTTCTTCAACTTTATAAGCTTGCTATGGTCAAATTCTTCTAAAGGAACATGAATATAACTAAAAATATCCTCTTTAAATATCACATTTTTAGGAATAGCAAAAAATGTTGGGTAAAAGAACAATTTTGTTTCACACTTTTATAAAGGAAGTGACCCAACATAGATAAACTGTTTAACTTCGACCACATAAAAGCGACATTACTAAATTGAATTTTAAAATAATGTAAACTGATCAAATATAGAAATATTAATGAAATTTGTGTTTGTTATTTTTTTAATTTTTTTTTTTTAAATTGACATTCGTTTTATATATTCAAAGACAAATTTTTTATTGATGAAAAATGTTGAAAATCAAGGGTTCTAGTCGACATCACCAAACAAAATGAAAATGAACTTTTTTATTTATTTATTTTAATTTTCCAAATAGAGGACACATATGTGCAGTGTTAAAAAAAAAAGTTAAAATTTTCATGTATATTTTTCTCGTAACAATATTTTAAAGTTCAACATAGGTGAATTTGGTAGTTTTCACTCAGTGTCACGTTTTGTCTAATAAATTTATGATTATAAAAAAAAATATACCCTTTTGGAGAAGATTCTCTCATCTAGTGAAAAATATATTTTTAAATTTTTTTTAATATCATTTAATATTTTTTTTAATTTCTAGTCATCTTCTTTTTTAACTTAAAAAACCTACTTGCAATGTTTACTTAATAAAAAATATTAAAATTAATCAAAATACTAAAAAAATATATTTTTACATTCGTGACTTCGAGCTCTATAGAAGGTTATTTTTTATTTTTGTAAAAAAATATTCTGCCTGAAGAAAAATTGAGCAGAAGTGAAAAGTTTCAAAAATATAAAAAGATAGGTGTTTTGACTGCCACATAGGTGAGTCTGGCCACACTATTTTGATTTTTTTTAAAAATCTAAATTCAAGCATGCACAAATTGTGATAATGGCGCCAATAGTCCGACCAGACTGAGTTCAACCGAACTCAGTCCGATCCAACTCTCGACACAATTTAGGCGTCATGATAGCGATACAGATCACCACGTGGGCAGGTGGTAGTCCGGTCAGACTACCCCAAGTTAGCCCCAAGTGCAACACAACTTCAAGCTTTTTCCCTGCTCCAATTGGATCACTTGACGTTGAAATAAATGGTTTGAATTCAAAACTAGGTATTACTTCATTGTTACCATTGATGATATTAGGATATTCCATCTTAGTATAATTAAAACAAGAAAAATATCTTGAACAATTCTTATTCACTTCTCCTTGTGCTTTACTACTCTTCAATTGTAATGGCACTAGTGGCTTTTGAATAAGCAATATATAATCATCAATAGAGGTTTTTCCAAAAAGATGATACACTATACACCTATAGTCATCACAAAAAATTCCAGAACACAAAATTCACTTGGAACCCACTAGAAATCACTTCCATACATTTGTAGTGTTGAGAGAAACCCAACACCAAGCCAAGAGGGGATAAAAGATATTCTTTAAGATCTCCCCCTCAGACATAGTTATTCAAGTTAATTACCTTCTGAAGAAGGGTTTGTACCCACATAAGGTGTGGATCCATCCTTATTCTTTTCTTTATTCTCAATATCTAATTTCTTCACTCATTTCATCTTCATCTTCTTCTTTTCCTTATTGATACCAATATTCCTTTTTGGACCATTAGATCTTTTAGTTCTACTTTTGTAAAGCCTCTCAATGTGACCCATCTTATTACAACTATGACATAGTAGACCTCTCTAAGGTTTTCTACCATTCATCCTAGTATTTAAAAATCTTCTATTTGTCTTGCACTCAACAACTTTGTGTCCATATGTGTTGCAAACATAGCACATTCCATTGAAATTATGCACATAACTCAAATTTTAGTATCCATTGCTTATCACCCTACTTCTGCATTTCGTAGCCTTATGACCAAACTTGTGGCAAGTGAAACAGCTTATACCAATTGATAGATTTTTATTCTAACTTCTACATTCACTAGATTTATGCCCAAATCTGTTACATGAAAAATAGTTACCATTAAAATAAGAATACCTAATACGAGCAGGAGGAGCTCTCTAGATATTTCTTGAGTTTCTAAAGCTTCAAAAAAAATTTATCTTTGTTATCTTTAACCTTGTCTTTTCCTTTTCTTTTCTTGGAATGTTCACCTTCCTTAAATCCAAGACCACTCTTATCTATATTATATCTCTGAGAATAGAGAACAACATCTAATAGTTCGCTACCACCTTTGATTTTTAATCTATTATCAATTTGATCTTTTCTAGCTTTCATTTCCTCATTAAATTTGACAACCTCTTCTACAAGCTTTGCACATTCTCTAGTCTTCTCATTGAGCTTGATGAGCTGAGATATTAGCTCCTTTTATTCCTAGAACTCATAATTTTTTGTCATGTTTTGATTTATATGATCGGATGGTAATGATGTATTAAAGTTTGACTATATGCATTTCAGATGTTAATAGAGCCCATTAAATCATGTTTTGTCTTTGGTAGTTATTCCTGCAGCCATGTGATTCAATCCTATTGCCATATAGATTGTCATAGGCGATATCATGTGTGAAATTAATAAATGTTATGATTAATTAAAATAGATATGTGAATTCTTGTATGTTCTCTCTTTTGAATTGCAGGAATAAATGAGATGTTGCGGAGAAGGTTCTCCTATCATGCCAATTGCAGTTTGAGATATTCAAGGAGGTGACTAAAATTTCAAATCAGCAAAGAGGATAATGAGCGTAAGGAATGACATAGGAGAAGTAGGCGTGCAAGACTCATTTGTGTTTGACTCTAGTGGAACATCAATCTTGTAATACCGCTATGCTATGTTTTGGTTGTGGTTTGGTTTAGATCCACGTTTTTAGTGGCTTAACTTCGACTGTTCTCCTTCATGAATGTTATCCACCTCTTCTCATCGACGTGATCTTAATTGTAGGAAGTTATTGTTTTCCCTTAAATAAGTGTATTTGTCTCTTTTCAGAGGTTAGAAAGAAAAGATAAGAAAAAGAATAGAATATTTAGAAATATGTTACCTATTTTCACTACAAGCTTAAATATGCCTCATAAGGAGAAACAAGTGCTATGTATGAAAATAATACATGTTTTTGTCTAACTTGTTTGCTTCATGTGTAGATATAGGAAAGGTAAAATATAGCATGTGGGTTAAAATGTGGCTCCCTCGAGGGTTGGGCCTAGCATGCCGATGGAGATGAATGTTTGAAAGATAGATTGATCACATAAATGTTCATGCTCCATTGCAAGATTCATTTTTGAGTTTGGAGAGGCTTAGAAACCTTCAGGTAAAAGCAAACTGCAGGGGTCGCATGATAGATGAAAGGCCCAAGAAGGACCATTTATCCCACATTGACCGCACAGAGGAAATTTATTGCATTTATATGCAAGGCCGTGTATATCCTTAGTGTCAAAGCTTATGGGCTTTTGACAAGGAGCAGTTCAGTGTTGGTGGGCATCCCGCGTGCGCATGCATCTCAAAATGGCCAAATTTTGTAGTGAAAGGGCAAATTAACAAGTGAGCAGGTTGCAAAGGATCTGATGGCCATCTCTATACCGCTATGTGAAAGTGTTCGACTGTTAATCACCGCGACTTAACGACAGGTGAGGTGGCATCTAGGTGGAAGTTGAAGTGGTGCCTAGGTGGATCATGTAGCACAGAAGAGGCGTGCCTTGTGGTGACACCGTGGCATAAGAGAGAGCCACTTAGAGAGACTAAAGACCAAGCATATTTAGGTAGATCAATGATGATCAAGAAAGATCTGATGGTTGTCGCTATGTCGCGATGGGACGATAATCGCCAAATACTCCCCGCGACTTGGCAACAAAGCATGTGCCGAAAAGGGAAAGTTAAAGCTCGAGCAGATCACTAAGATAAATGACAGATCAAGGAAGATCAGATGATGTAGTGAATTTTCGGGACTATCCATGACTGTCATTGTACCGCGGTTGTGAAGTGCCCATAATGAATACCCTTGCTACAAGTGGTAGGTTAGGTGGTGCCGAGGTGGACTCTGACCTTATCACAAGGTGACACGTGGTGACACACCTCGCGATAGGTGGCATGTCATCAAAGTGAATGTCAAAAAAACCTTGGTTGTGATAAATCTCTAAATGGTTTCACCGAATGCATCGGTTTCATCAAAATAATAGGTATCGATGAAACTGCAGTTTTGATGAGACATAAAAACTATTCGACAAAGGAGGTAGTTTGGCCAAAAGACTAATGCCGAACAAACCAAAGTAAAATAGTAGGCCTGGTGGTGCTGACATGGCAGATGAGGCCATGCTCAGGTGGATCAGGTGGCAAACTGGAGATTGACACGTGGGACAGATGCTTAGAGAGACTAAAGACTGAGAAGATCAAGAAAGATCAATGATAGTCTGAAAGATCTAACGGCCATTGGTATACCGCTATAGAAAGAAGCTCGCCAGTTATCATAGCGACTTGGCAACAAAGCATGTGTGAAAAAGGTGAGTGGCTAAGAGGTTAAAGATCAAGTAGTTTGAGGATAGATCAACGGTCATCGCTATATCGCATGATGAAGATGCTTGTTGGTTATCTCATGCGACTTGGCAATTGGCGAGGTGGAAGTTGAGGTGGCCATCCAAGTGGGCTCAGAACAAATAAGGATGCACCACATGGTAAAGAGAAGATGAAGAACCAAGTTAGACCAAGTCTAGATGGCAGTCTAGATGGTAGACAAAGTGGAACCGCAAGAAAATCAAAGGCTAACATGTGGCAAAATTCTATAGACGAGCAGATGTCTATATTTTTTAAATCAACTTTGAACTTGAACTTTGAACCAGTTCAAAGTGGTTTAATGGTTCAAAGTTCATTATCATCACTCGTTCCCATGGGCCCAGGATGAAGATTGCAAGAGGAGAGATAAAAGCAAAAAGAAGAGTGGTTAAAATCCAAACAGGTTCTTGAAGATCTGAGGGTTGTCGCTATACCACAATGAAAAGGTGCATAAAGGTTAATCCTTGCGACATAGCGACAAGCCATCAACAGTCCTGGTAGTTTCTGTTATGTGTTGATGGTTAATGTAGCCAACTAAATCAAATGGTCAGGTGACTAATAGTGTTCAGGTGAACTCAATGCGAAATGATGTGGTTGTGTTTAGTTTGGCTACTCTTTTTTGCAGTTTTGGATGAGTTTCTCTCTCAGTTAAGCCCCCTGATTTTGAGGAAAAGCTTAGAATTGATGACAACTGATCCATCTTGGAGCCAAAAATTCAATTTTTTGCAAGTTTTGGTATAAGTGTTTGTTTTTCACTCTTTTGTAAGGAGTTCGGGGAGTTTTGAGATTGTGTAGCAGAAGATACTCAGGCTCGTGTAACTCATTTTTAGGAGTTTTTCCAGATTTGTAATGTAGAAAGTTCCTTGTTTTCAATAAAGAAGCTGAGTTCCTCCTTAAATTCTTAGGTCTAAGTGTTATGATTGTAAGTATTTTGATTAAAATTCTATGATTCTTTTGTAGAATCCTTCATTTTATCCTAGTTTCTTCAGATGCTTAGGGTTGAGGTACATGTTATAGTGTAGGTCTTTAATTGTGTATGTGATTTTGTTGCATCAAAATTGTGTGAAAATTATTATTCTCCTTTCTGTGAACATCAGTAAGCTAGCCTTTCAAGAGAATTGTTTATGCAAATTAGTATGTTTGAGTTGTGAGTTTAAGCAGTTTCATTAGATGGTTATCTTGTGGATCTGTAAGCAGTTTGCAGGTCTTTTATCATTGGTGGGTCACCTAGCAGTAGTTAGTTTTTAGTTTTATGCATATCCTTCTTCCTTTTCTTAGAAATTCATATAAGTTATTTAGGTGATCAAATAGGAAGCTGACCTATAATCTGGAGGTCTGCTCTCATAATAGGATACCCACAGCCTGAGAGTAGTCCAATGTTGCACTGGATTGCAGGAATTTCAAGCTTGCATCAGGTGCAAATCCATGTGACAACAATTTTTGGCATGCCCGGTGGGACCGTTGGATTTTATAATTCATAGAAGGTCATCATATGTTGTCTTGGTGTGTGCAACAACAAATTATTTTTCACCCCTGGCGACTCAAATCTTTGGTATTTTAGTAGTCCAACCTTCCTAGCTTATGAGAAAATACCAGACTAGGCAAAGTGCAGCCTTAGTCAATCATACACAACTATCACCCCCAAAAAGGAGAGCTAGGGTAGTAAACAAAGTTTTGGATCCAGCAGTTGGTGTGCTGCATGTTAATTCCAATTCTTACCCTGCTGTTATAGCTTATAACAATCCACTGTTTGCAAGTTCTTCTAGTTAGAATACACCAAATATGGCTCTTAATCAACCCCCTAGGGTTCATCCATTTGTGCCTTTTAATCAGGGTAGTCCTTTAAATTTGGTTCAACATGATGACATACTAGCTGCATCACTTAAGAGTTTGCCATTTTTCACTGGAGAGGATCAAACAACATCTATTGAACATATTAGAGATGTGGCTTCCTTGTGTGGAGTGAATCATATTGTTGCAGAAAATTTTTCTTTGAGGCTTTTGGCAGCCTCTTTCAAAGGGAAAGCCCTTTAGTGGTTTAGGGGCTTGCCTGTGAACTCAATGGCTACATGGGATGAGCTAGGACAACTTTTAAATTGACATTTTGAAGACAAGTTAGATCATCTTTCATTGGTAGAGCAGCTCACTACCATCAAAAGAGCTCCACATGAGCATATGATGGATTTCAACTACCGGTTTCAAAGGACTTGGAATTAGACTCTAGCATCAATAAAACCTTCCAATGATTATGCTTTTTTGTTTTACCTAAAGGCTTTGAATAGTGATATTGCACTCGTGATATAGTCTATGGGGGGAAATACTTTACCAGCAACATTTGATGTTGTTGTTAGGGCCAAGAATACTCTTATTCAAGTAGGGAAGATAGCACCTAGGCCTCCCATGCCAATTTTTGCTGATATACAACCCATTATCCCTGTAGTTCCACCTGTTATAGTTGTTGTACCTTCATTTCCAGCATATAATGCTCAAGTTGCAACTCAAGAGCATGTTGTCCCTAGTCATTTGCAGGAGATAATAAGTATTAAGGAGCAAAACGCTAACCTCTAGAAGACTTTTCAAAATTTTGGTAATGAGTTAGTTAATATCAAGAAAGCCCAAACTCAACCACCTTACCGGATTCCTTTCCAAGCTCCCTACCAGGCCTCATACCATCCAAACTCTCAAGGTCAAAGAAGGAATTTTAACCAAAGGCCTTTTCAACAGTATAATCCTAATACACCCAGTTCCTCAAGGGATATTGTTCCAGTCCAAAACAACTTGTTAGCTGACTATGAGTGGTGTTTTCCTTGCAACCAGCCACATAACCAATCTACATGCTCCAACGGCATGTTAAATCAAGGATTTATTATGCAAAAAAGTGTTGTTGTTCTAATAAATCAGTCTTAGGAAGTTAATGAACAATATGATACACCAATGGAACAAGGTAGTCTTGTGTTACTTTGATGAATTGGCAAGGTGAGGAGTTTTGTGGGGTTAATTAGCCTCAAAACTAGTCATATATCCCTGTAGTAGCCAACACAAGATCCAAGAAAAGGGTTGTCGACGTGGGGCAATAGACTGATAAGAATAATGATTAGCATTTCTCAAGTACCCAAGCTCAGGTAGGGCCTTTCTCTGCTCAAAATACACAGTTTCTTGAGAGATCACAGCCCGTGGTGACCAAAGATCAGCCAAAAAGCCAACCTCAGCCAACACAAGTGCAAAAGGACATTGTTGTTACTAAGGGAAAATAGAAGGTCAATATGACTGATTTTAATATTTTGGATCAGTTGAAGAAAACTCATGTTAATGTGTCAATGTGGGATTCACTAGCTTTGCCTGGGCAAAAAGATTTGTTACATGATACTTTCTCTAACCTTTCCTTGACTTCCCAACCATCTAATCAACAAGCTTCAAAGGTTGTTCTTACCAATAAGCCTCAACAAAAGAGTGAACAACAGTCTCAGGAGTCCAAGGCAAACAAACCACCTCCCTTTTATGTCACTCTAATCATTGGCTAGTACCTAGTGCATAACTCCATAATAGATTTAGGTGCAAGTAGCTCAGTCATGTCCAAGAAGTTGGTTGACTAGTTAGGATTGACTTATGAGCCATTGAATAAGGATGTAGTGCAGTTAGATGGGACTGATGTAAATACTATAGGATTCATTAAAAATTTGAGTCTTAACACTCCACGCTTGCCCCAATTTTTTTATTCCACAAGACGTATATGTGATAGACTTGCCACCCTACTTTTCCATTTGCTTATCAAGAGACTTTACAGCCAAATTAGGGGGTTATTTGTCATCTGACTGGTCACATATGTTTTTTAGGACTAGGTATGGAACTAAAGTTACTATTTAATCAGAAGCTTTAGCTAATGATCACATAAAACCTATGTCCCTAGTGATGTCAACGCCAATTTGACCATTCATGAGAAAGATGACCAACTGATTCTACATGATCCAAATACCCCTATTGATGACATTCCTAACATTATTTTAGATGAATGGGTAGATGAGAATCTTGAGGAAGATCCTTTTAAAAATATGGATGAGGTAAACCTTGGAGTCTATATGTTTCATGAACAAGGTTCTGCTATCCCAAATTTGATGAAGGATGTTGGACAACAAGATAATCAACATCAAAATGAGCTTTGGAATCTCTATTTTGATGGGTCAAGAAGTAAGAATGGTGCTAGTGGTGGTTGCATGTTGATTTCCCCTATTGATGATAAGTATTATGCAGCTTTCAGGTTTTCTTTTAGCTGCACTAATAATACAGCTAAGTATGAGGCCTTAATTCATGGTCTACAATGGGCAAAGAAGAGAGGAATCAAATGTTTGTAGGTTTATGGTGATAGTGAACTGGTTGTCAACCAAGTAAGAGGTCTCCATACCACTAAGAATGATCTTTTAAAGTATTATAAACATAGGGTATGGGATCTTATTGAATATTTCCAAGCTTTCAATCTGCCATCTATTCCTAGAAATCTTAATAAGCATGTTGATAGACTTGTTGTGATATGAGCACAATATGATATTCCAAGTGGTGTCATTAATATTAATGAACATCAATATGTAAAAGTGATTGTTAGGTCTTCCATTCCTAACAATGTTGATCATTGGCAAGTTTCTGATAGTGATCAGCAAATTATTAACTTTTTGAGGGAAGAGGCAGAGTTTTCAAATACCAACCAAGATAAGATTAAGGAATAGTATGATGATCAGGTCATACAACTGAAAAAAAAAAAGCTACCTAAGGGTTTGGTCACATTGGAGTCAATTTTGAATGAGGATGATCAAGTGAGAAAAAAAAATCCAGCTTGCAGATCAAGGAGGAACATTATGAAAATGTTAAGATTTTTGAGGATAAGTTGTTAAAGCTTGGCAAGGTGTGTACTTTAGAGGAAAGGCATGCATTTGTTTTACTATGCCAAGAGTTTAGTGATATATTTGCTTGGAAATTTTATGATTAAAAGGCTTTGACCCTAGTATTTCCCAACATACCATAGAGCTTGAGCCAAATGCTAAAAATGTGAGGCAAAAATAGAGACCTCTTAATCCAAAGCTTGAGGCCCTTATGGTCAAAAAACTTAATAAAATCATTGAGAGCAACACCATTTTTCCTATCAAACACACCTCTTGGGTGTCAAACCTTGTCCCAGTTAGGAAAAAGAATGGTGAAATCAGACTTTGTGTTGATTTGCGAGATCTCAATAGAGCCTCTTTGAAGGATGGATATTCACTGCACTCTATGGAGCAGATTCTGAGAGATTCTCCTAGCTAGATGGTTTTTTCAAGTTATAACCAAGTTTTAGTTAAGGAGGAAGATCAATTCAAAACAAAATTTACAACTAAATGGGGCACTATGGCCTATAAAAATATGCCATTTGGTTTGTCAAATGCTAGTGCCACTTTTCATCGTGCTATGGATATGGCATTTCTTGGTTTGATGTCTAAATTTGTACTTGTTTATTTGGATGATATCACTGTTTATTCCAGAAATTGAGTTGAACACCTAGCTCACCTAAAGAAAATTTTTGAGAGGTGTAGAGAGTAAGATATATCTCTTAACCCAAAGAAACGTGTGTTTTATGTTCATGAGGGTAAGCTCTTGGGCTATGTGGTGTCAAAAGAGGGTATTATTATTGATCCGGAGAGGGTAAGTGCTATTCTTTCCTTACCTCTACCAGCACACAAGAAGGGCTTGCAAAGCTTCTTGGGTATGATTAATTTGGTTAGGAGGTTTATTCCAGATATTGCAGAATTATTAAAACCTCTAACTTCTATGTTGAAAAAGGATATTCCTTTCAACTGGTCTAAGGATGGGAGGAGGAGTTTTGAGCTTATACAAGAGGCACTTGCAGCTGCTCCTACTTTGCTAAACCCATATTTCTTAAAATAATTTATTTTGTATGCTTATGGAAGTATTGACAGCATCTTAGCTATGTTGGTTCAAGAAAATGAGCATGGTTTGGAGCAGTCTTTGGCCTTTTTCAGTCAAGGCCTTAAGGATTATGAGGAGAGATATTCTTTTGTTGAAAAACATGTTCTTGCTATTGTTAGGAGTTTGAAAAAGTTAAAGTATATGTTGTCTAACAATAGGATTAAGTTGATGGTTTCTCACCCCTCAGTTAAAGAGTTTTTGCTTAGCAAAGACTTAAATGATAGGAGGGTTGGTTGGGTGACTAAGGTGATGGAATTTGATATTTATAGTAAGGTCACCAAGCTAGTTAGAGGCAAGGGATTGCTGCTCACACAAAAAATAGTAAAGAGGATGAGGAGAAGGTTGTTTTGGCCCTCCAAGATGAAGAACAAGTAGATGTTCATGTTCCTCCTATTAGCTGGGTACAAGAAATGACACATTTCTTGCTGACTGGTGAGTGTCCTCATAGATTGAGTAATTCAAGAAGATGGTATTATAGACTTCAATCCATTCCCTATGTACTCTTGAATGGTTTTCTATTTAGAAAGGATTTTCATGGTGTATTATTGAGGTGCATAGATGTTGATCAGGTTGATAAGGTATAGCATGAGTTTCATGAAGGATCAATAGGAGGACACTTTTTCAGGAAGAGCTACAGCTTTGAAAGTTATGAAAGGAGGCTATTTTGGCCTAATTTGTTAATAGATGCACATTCCTGGATTAGAAAGTGTAAAGAATGTGCCATGTTTGCAGGAAAAGAGAGGTTGGTAATGCTGCCATTGCAGCCTATTCAGGTAAAACAACCCTTTATGAAGTGGGGTTGGGATTTCATTGGAGTCATAAATTGACTTTCAAGTGCTGGCCACAAGTGGGTGCTCACAGCCATTGATTATTTTACTAAGTGGACTAAGGCTGTAGCACTAAAGGAAGAAAATGAGACAACTATTTTGAACTTTTATGATGAGTTGATAACTAGATTTGGTGTCCCTGAATCTATAGTTTCGGATAATGCTCTTGCTTTTGTAGGGAGCCGAATATCTGATTGGGCAGTAAAGAATGGTGTTTATCTCAACACCTCATCTAACTATTACCCTCAAGGACCATGGAAGGAAATCAGTGAGATTGGCATACCAAGCTTAAATCAGCCTTATGGGCTAATAGAATCACACCAAAGAGGTCCACTAGAATGTCTCCATACATACTTGTGTATGGGAAAGAGGCAAGGTTGCCTATTTCACTTGAGTTTCCAGCATTTGATTTATCTAACCAGCTGGATATGACTAAAGAAGAGCCTATCTCAGCAAGATTGGCTTAGCTAATTGAGCTAGAGGAGGTTAGAAATAAGGAAATGAGGCAAATTGAGCATCACCAAGCTCAAATGAAAAGATATTTTGATAAGAGGGCTTCTCCTAGAGTGTTCAAGGAAGGTGACATTGTCCTGAAATGGGATGAATTCAAGAGTAGACCAGGCAAGCATACAAAGTTTGATGCTTTTTGGAGTGGGTCTTATATGATTTTTGAGTGGAAGCAACACAACGCCTTCTAGCTGTCTAAGTTGGATGGTGAAGTTGAACCAATCCTAGTCAATGGGATTCACCCCACATGTTTATTTTGAGGTATGCCTAAAATTTGTACATATTTCAGTTTTCCTAGTGGTAATAAGTGCTTTGCACAATAGGTCAATTTGTATTTTTATTTTCCCTAAGTGCTTAGTGCATAGTTCAAGAGGAGTAATAAGAGTCATACTATTGCAATCCATCAAAGCTATAAAAGAGAGGTTTCCATCATATGAAACAAGGAATATGTTTATCCCCTCTCACACACAAAAGGCATCTCCTTCATATAGCTGCAATAAATTGTTGCAGTGTTTCAGAAGTGTTTTGTTGTTTTGTCCTATACTAATCTGTCAATACACATGCCTAATTCATGACAGTAAGGTGTTAATCTCACTACCATAAACCACACACCTGTACTCCATAGATTAGGATAGGTTTTTGAGATAAAAGAGAGCTTTTTGTAGTCATATGTGATGTGTTGTTTTAGTTTTCTATCAGTCTCAGTGACTTTGTCCCCAATGGAACACATAAGGCAGCTAGTCAAAACGTTTAGCATGCAAACATATGGCAGATGTCGCCAAAAATGTTACCTATTTTTGCTACAAGTTCAATATGCCTCAGAAGGAGAAACAAGTGCTAAGTATGAAAATAATACATGTTTTTGTCTAACTTGTTTGCTTCATGTGCAGATATAAGAAAGGTAAAATATAGCATGTGGGTTAAAATGTGGCTCCCACGAGGGTTGAGCCCAACATGCTGATGGAGATGAATGCTACAAAGATAGATAGATCACATAAATGTTCATACTCCAATGCAAAATTCATTTTTGAATTTAGAGAGGCACAAAAACCTTCAAGTAAAAGAAAATTGTAGGGGTCGTATGAGAAAGGAAAGGCCCAAGAAGAAACATTTATCCCACATTGGCCGCACGAAGGAAATTTATCATATTTATATGCAAGGCCACATATATCCTTAGTGTCAAAGCTTATGGGTTTTTGACAAGGATCAGTTCAGTGTTGGTGGGCCTCCCACATGGGAATGCATCTCAAAGCAGCCAAATTTTGTAGTGAAAGGGCAAATTAATAGGTGAGTAGGGTGCAAAAGATTTGATGGCCATCTCTATACTGCTATGTGAAAGTGATCGACTATTAATCACCATGACTCAATGACTGGTGAGCTAGTGTCCAAGTGGAAGTTGAAGTGGCGCCCAGGTGGATCATGTAGCAAAGCAGAGACATGCCACATGGTGACACCGTGGCATAAGAGAGAGTCACTTAGAGAGACTAAAGACCGAGTAGATTTAGGTAGATCAACGATAACCATGAAAGATCTGACGGCTGTAGCTATGTCGTGACGGGAAGATAGTCACCAAATACTCCTCGTGACTTGGTGACAAAGCACATGTCAAAAAGGGAAAGTTAAAGCTCGAGCAAATCACTAAGATCAATGGCAGATCAAGGAAGATCAGATGATGGAATGACATTCTTGGGCTATCCATGACTATCATTGTACTACGGTTGTGAAGTGCCTAGAACGAATGCCCTCGTGATAGGTGGTAGGTCAGGTGGTGCCGAGGTGGACTCTGAGCATATCACAAGGTGACACATGGTGACATGCCTCACGACAAGTGGGATGTCATCAAGGTTAATGTCAAAAAAACCCTGGCTATGATAGATCTCTAAATGGTTTCTGAATGCATCGGTTTCATCAAAATAATAGGTATCGAGGAAACTGCAGTTTCGATGAGACATAAAAATTGTTCGCTGAGGGAGGTAGTTTGGCCGAAAGACTAATGATGAACAAACCAAAGTAAAATGGTGGGTTGAGTGGTGCTGAGGTGGTGGATGAGGCCATGCTTAGGGTGATCAGGTGGCAAACTAGAGATTGACATGTGGCACAGACACTTAGAGAGACTAAAGACCGAGCAGATCAAGAAAGATGAATGGTAGTCTGAAAGATCTAATGGGCATCGCTATACTGCTATAGAAAGAAGCTTGCTAGTTACCATAGTGACTTGGTGACAAAGCACATGTAGAAAAGGTGAGTGGCTAAGACATTAAAGATCAAGCATTTTGAGGACAGATCAATGACCATTGCTATACTAGATGATGAAGATGCTCATTTGTTATCTCATGCAACTTGGTGACTAGCGAGGTGGAAGTTGAGGTGGTCATCCAAGTGGGCTCAAAATGAATGACGATGCACCATATGGTAGAGAGAAGATGAAGAACCAAGTTAGACCAAGTCCAAATGGCAGTCCAGATGGCAGACAAAGTGGATCCACGATCAAATCAGAGGCTCACATGTGGCAAAAGTCTATAGACGAGCAGATGTCTATATTTTTGAAATCAACTTTGAACCAGTTCAAAGTGGTTCAATGGTTTAAAGTTCATTATCATCGTTCATTCCCGTGGGCCTAGGATGAAGAGAGCAACAAGAGAGATAAAAGCAAAAAGCAGAGTGGTCAAAAGTTGAATAGGTTCCTGAAGATCCGAGGGTTGTTGCTATACCACAATGAAAAGGTGCATAAAGGTTAATCCTTGCAACATAGTGACAAGTCGTCAACAATCTCAGTGGTTTCTATTATGTGCTAACAGTTAATGGAGGTGGCTAAATCAAATGGTTAGGTGACCAGTAGCATCTAGGTGAACTCAGCGTGAAATGACGTGAAGTTGTGTTCAATTTGGCTACTCTTTTTTGCAGTTTTGGAAGAGTTTCTCTCTTAGTTAAGCCCCCTGATTTTGAGGAAAAGCTTATAATTGATAACAACTGATCCATCTTGGAGCCAAAAATTCAAGTTTTTAATTGTTTGCAAGTTTTGGTATAAGTGTTTGTTGGTATTTTGGTATGATTTTGTCATTGATGTCAACACCTGCTAACACACCTACTTTAGAGACCCAGCAATCAGTAAACTGTTCAATAATCACCGGTATATAGTTAACCGATAGGATATAATGTACATCGGTACCTGCAATGACATGGAAGACACTTGGTAATGTCAAAGACATCATGTGGACACGTTTCCTTGAAGTAATATCATTGGTATATTCTTATTTGCATATTTGCCTTTACTAGCAAATAGGTCTAGGTTATCTAGGGTTACACCGGCAGGTTTATCTTTTCCAGATTAGCATGGCATGCTATGGAGATGATTTATTATTGTTGTAAATGCATTAAGCCGACATGTTCAATCGATTATTGCATCGGTTATTATATTATTTGTAAAATGTTTTATTGTAATATCTTGTAGAGCCGACCTACTAAAATTGGTCTTAGGGTATGGTATAAATGTAAGATCTTATTTGTAAGATCGAATGTGGAGTGCGAAAGAGAATTGTAATAAGGTATATGCGAGATTAAGCAGAGGTATACACGAAGACATCATTTGAAGGTGAAGGTAGGTTTTTATAAAAGCATATCAGCATTACACCGGTACTGAATCCAACATATGAAGATGCTATTTTGTGCAATACATTCTCATTGGATTTAACCATCCATTTGTAGTCAGTGTGACTCCCATTTGTGTTTGAGCAGTGAGGTTTAGGCTATTGGCCTTTCTACATGTGTAGACCCCTCTTGTACACTTACTATCTGCAGTAGTATCATCTAATTGTGGGTAAGGTTTCCCACCATGGTTTTTCCCCTTACAGGGTTTCCACGTACAAATATTTGTGTCATGTGTTGTGGTTAACTTTGTGCTTATGTTTCATGCATTAATTCTTATTGGTACAACATTTCCTGTTAACACTGTTTACCGACACAATTAACTGTCTTACCGGTATTAAGCAATAAGTTGGTTAATAAGATTTTGGTTTGAATTTATTAGACAACTGATTCAGCCCCCCCCCTCTCAGTTGTCCCCGGGACCTACAATTGGTATCAGAGCCTAGTCCTCTTTTTGAAGGAGTTTAAGAACTTGAGGAGATCCAATGTCTACTAATTATTTCAAGAAGGACAACCCTAAACTTGATGGAACCAACTATGGAATATGGAAAATCAGAATGGAGTCACATCTAAATTGCATTGGTAAAGACATCTGGGAAGTTACTAAAAATGGTTATATTGCTGCTGTAGCTGGTCAGCCTGCTCCTATTACTCTAGGTAAAGATGAAGAAAATGATTGCAAAGCAAGAGAAGCACTTTTGAGTGCATTATTAGATCAACAAATCATGGGATTATCAGATAGATCTATTGCAAAAGCTATTTGGGATCATTTGGAAACAATGAATGAAGGGGATTCCATAGTCAAAATTGTAAAACTTGAAAGCTTCCGAGTTAGGTATGAACATCTGAAAATGGAAGAAGATGAAAGAATTTTTGCTTTTATGGAAAGAGTAAATGAAATTGTTCTAGGTATCAAATGTTGTGGAGGAACCTTGAGTGAAGATGAGATTGTTTCAAAAATCTTAAGAGGTTTGCCACCGGCATATAAAATGAAGGTTACTGCTATTAATGAACTGAGAACAATGCCTAATACATCAGTAACTAGGGATACATTGATTGGAAAACTTTCAGCTTTTGAAATAGAGGAATTTGGTCCTATTGCTATAAAAACTAATTTGGCCTTCAAAGCATCAACATCATCTGCTCCATCTTTTGACAAATCAGACTAGAGAGCCTTTTATGCAAGAGAACTTGAAGAAACCAAATAGGAGAATGAAGAGCTTGAAGAACTTGAAGCACTATTTGCAAGAAAAATGCCAAAAGGTCCAATTGGAAGTAAGTATGAAGGTAAAGCACCCTTTAAATGTTTCAATTGCAAAAAGATTGGTCATATGGCTTCAAGATGCCCTGATAGACATGCTAGACTAAGAGAAGAAGCTAGAAGAACATGCAAACCTAATCCTGAATATCAGAGATACAGATTTAAGAAAAACAAAGATAAATCCTGTTACATTGTTGATGAAGGTGTGACCGATGATTCTGATGAGGATCCAACAAACAACGGATGGTTCTTTGTTGCTATAATAGGAGATCAACCGGTACCTATTGCTCCACCGGTAGAACAAGCCCTAGCAGCTAAAGTTGAATCAAAGGATGAATGGATTATTGACTCAGGATGCTCACATCACATGACTGGAGACAAAGGCAAATTCTTGAACTTTCAAGAATACAATGGAGGTTAGTAAGATTCAGAGATGACAAAGCCTGTTCAATCAAAGGTAAGGGTTCAATATCTCTTGATGGTAAACATAACACTGACAATGTTTACTATGTTGAAGGATTAAAACATAATCTTTTAAGTGTTGGTCAATTAGTTGAGAAAGGTTTTCAGTTACAATTTAAAAATGGAAAATGCAAAATCATGAATAGAACTGGTTTGGAAATTGCAACCGGTAATCAGACTAGAGGTAATATCTTTCATCTAAATAACAGTGAAAAAGCATGCTTAATTGCTCATATAGATGAAAGCTAGTTATGGCATAAGAAACTATGTCATGTAAATTTTGATTGCATGGTAAAAGTTAGTACTTCTAAGGCAGTTAGAGATCTACCTAAAATTGTGAAACCTCAGAATACAATTTGCAAGGAATGTCAATTTGGAAAACAAGTTAGAGCTAGTTTTAAAAGTATTCCAGAAAAATCCAATAATGCTCTTGATTTAATTCACACTAATTTATGTGGTCCGGCTAGAACTAAAAGCTTACAAGGTGATAGATATTTCATGCTAATTATTGATGATTATTCTAGAATGTGTTGGGTTACTTTTCTCAGGGAAAAATCAAAAGCACTTGGGAAGTTCAAACTATTCAAAGCAATGGTTGAAAATGAAACCGGTAAAAAAATTAAATGTTTAAGATCAGATCAAGGAGGAGAATTCACATCTAGAGATTTTAATCCATTCTGTGAAGTGAATGGAATCAAAAGACAGTTATCAGCACCTTGGACACCACAATAGAATGGAGTTGTTGAAAGGAAAATTATAACTATTTTGGATGTAGCAAGAAGTATGTTATCAGAAGCAAATCTACCACATGTGTACTAGAGAGAGGCAGTAAGCACTGTTGTCTATACATTCAACAAAGTTCACATCAAAGGTGAAACCGGTAAGACCCCTCATGAACTATGGTTTGGTAATACTCCTACTCTTAAGTATTTCAGAATTTTTGGAAGTAAATGTTATATTAGAAGAGATGAGTATATTCGCAAGTTTGATCCTAGAAGTGATGAAGGAATATTTCTTGGTTATTCATCTAAGAGTAAAGCTTATAGATGCTTTAATAAAATATTAAAGAAAATTATTGAGAGTACAAATGTAAAGATTGATGAACAATTCAGAGGAACTTCAAGGTATATAGACTCTGAACTAGTAACAGAAATTATGACAAATGAACCAATAGTAAATCCACTGGTACAGAATGATGACCCAGTTACTCCGATATCATCAGAGGATACCACAGTAATTGAAGAACAACAATAGACCAAGACACCCCGGTATGTAAGACTGAATCATTCTGAAGATCAGATAATTGGAAGCAAATTTAAAGGAGTCATGACAAGAGGAAGATTGGCAAATGAAGAGGTATGTCTTATTTCTCAAATTTAGCCATTATCTATCAATGAGGCATGTGAAGATAAATTTTGGATTAAAGCTATGGAAGAAGAATTAGGACAAATTGAGAAAAATAATACTTGGACATTAGTTCCCCGGCCTGAAAATAAAAATGTAATTGGAACCAAATGGGTATTTAGAAACAAACTCAATGAAGATGGTAAGGTTGTCAGGAATAAAGCAAGACTAGTGTGTAAGGGATATTCTCAGAAAGAAGGAGTTGATTACAATGAAACCTTTGCATCGATAGCCAAAATTGAAGCAGTTAGATTATTCTTAGCCTTTGCAGCTCACAAGGATTACAAAGTTTATCAAATGGATATTAAATGTGCATTTTTGAATGGAGATCTTGAAGAAGAAGTTTATATTGAACAACCTAATGGATTTTCTTTGATAGATAACAAAGATATAGTTTGTAGATTAAGAAAAGCTCTGTATGGACTAAAACAAGCTCCAAGAGCCTGGTATGCAAGATTGGATAAGTATCTCTTAAAAATTGGCTTTACTAAAGGAAATGCAGATAGCAATTTATATTACAAAGTAACTAATGATGACATTTTGATTATGGAAGTATTTGTTGATGATATAATCTTTGGAGGAGAAGATGGATTATGGAAAGAATTTTCTCTTAAAATGGAGCATGAATTTGAAATGTCTATGATTGGAGAAATAAAATTCTTTTTAGGATTGCAGATTTTACAGACTGATAAAGGCATATTTTTGAGTCAATCTAAGTACTTGAAAGAACTACACAAGAAATTTGGGATAGAGAACTCTAAACTGGTAAGCACACCTATGACTACAAATGACAAATTATCTCAAAGGGATGAATCTACACCTGTTAATCCAACTAGGTACAAATCTATGATAGGAGGTTTACTATATTTGACACAAACCGGACCTGATATTATGAATGCAGTATGTATAGTTTCTAGATTTCAGAGTAATCCCAAGGAAAATCATGAATCAGTAGTAAACAGGATTTTTCGGTACTTACAAGGCACAACAAATCTTGGATTATGGTATCCTAAAGATGAAAATTTTGATCTATATGCATACACAGATGCAAATTGGGCAGGAGATGTGGATGATAGAAAGAGAACCACTAGAGGAGAATTCTTTCTTGGAAAGAGATTAGTTTCTTGGTTAAGTAAGAAACAGAGTTGTACATCTTTATCAATAGCAGAATTAGAATATGTGGCAGCAGCAACAAACTATACATAGGTACTTTGGCTTAAGCAAATGTTGAAAGACATAAAGGTAAAATGCAAGGAACCTATTACTATATATTGTAATAACACTGCAGCAATTGATATATCTAAGAATCTAGTATTACATTCTAAAACAAAACATGTTTCTATCAAACTAAATTTTCTAAAGGAAAAAGTTGAAGAAAAAGAAATAAAACTGGTTTATGTGAATACTAAAGAACAACTTGCAGATATTTTTACAAAACCTTTGCCTAAGGAAAGTTTTGAGTATCTCAGAGATCAGCTCGGAGTCTTACCTCCACCAGTAGAGACTTAGATAGTTGATGATTGTCATCAACTGACAGAATTAAATGAACAAATCTTTTATTCCGGTATTTGATGAGGAAGCTACTTCTCAGGGGGAGTAGTTGGTATATTGAATTGATTGGTATTTTGTATGAACTTGACCTTTTCGTGACTTTGGCATTTGATGTCAAAGGGGGAGAGATATATGGAAAAACATTGGGGAGAGATATATGGAAAAATGCATTATCTTTTTGAAGAGAGATTGGTATGAGAGATTGATATTGAAAATAAATCTTTGGATAAACACATATTACTCCCAGGGGGAGAATTGGTTTTTGTACTTGGCATTTCCATTTTGGCACTTTGATGGTTTTTCCATCTTGTGTTGCCATCAATGCCAAAGGGGGAGATTGTTGGTATTTTGGTATGATTTTGTCATTGATGTCAACACCTGCTAACACACCTACTTTGGAGACCCAACAACATTCACCGGCAATCAATAAACTGTTCAACAATCACTGGTATATAGTTAACTGGCAGGATATAATGTACACCGGTACCTGCAATGACATGGAAGACACTTGGTAATGTTGAAGACATCATGTGGACACGTTTCCTTGAAGTAATATCATTGGTATATTCTTATTTGCATATTTGCCTTTACTGGAAAATAGGTCTAGGTTATCTAGGGTTACACCGGCAGGTTTATCTTTTCCAGATCAGCATGGCACGCTATGGAGATGATTTATTATTGTTGTAAATGCATTAAGCTGACATGTTCAATTGGTTATTGCATCGGTTATTATATTATTTGTAAAATGTTTTATTGTAATATCTTGTAGAGCCGACCTACTAAAATTGGTCTTAGGGTATGGTATAAATGTAAGATCTTATTTGTAAGATCGAATGTGGAGTGCGAAAGAGAATTGTAAGAAGGTATATGCAAGATTAAGCAGAGGTATACATAAAGACATCATTTGAAGGTGAAGCTAGGTTTTTGTAAAAGCATATCAGCATTACACCAGTACTGAATCCAGCATATGAAGATGCTATTTTGTGTAGTACATTCTCATTGGATTTAACCATCCATCTATAGTCCATGTGACTCCCATTTGTGTTTGAGCAGTGAGCTCTAGGCTGTTGGACTTTCTGCATGTGCAGACCCCTCTTGTACACTTACTATCTCCAGTAGTATCATTTAATTGTGGGTAAGGTTTCCCACCTTGTTTTTTCCCCTTACAGGGTTTCCACATACAAATATTTGTGTCATGTGCTATGGTTAACTTTGTGCTTATGTTTCATGCATTAATTCTTACCAATACAACATTTCCTGTTAACACTGTTTACCGACACAATTAACTGTCTTACCGGTATTAAGCAATAAGTTGGTTAATAAGATTTTGGTTTGAATTTATTAGACAACTGATTCACCACTCCCCTCTCAGTTGTTCCCGGGACCTACAGTGTTTGTTTTTCACTCTTTTGTAAGGAGTTCGGGCAGTTTTGAGATTGTGTAGCAGAAGATACTTAGGCTCCTGTAACTCATTTTTAGGAGTTTTTCGATATTTGTAATGTAGAAAGTTCCTTGTTTTCAATATAGAAGCTGAGTTCCTCCTTAAATTCTTAGGTCTAAGTGTTATGATTGTAAGCATTTTGATTAAAATTCTATGATTCTTTTGTAGAATCCTTCATTTTATCTTTGTTTCTTTAGATGCTTAGGGCTAAGGTACATGTTATAGTGTAGGTCTCTGATTGTGTATGTGATTCTGTTGCATCAAAATTGTGAGAATATTATTATTCTCCTTTCTGTAAACATTAGTAAGCTAGCCTTCCAAGAGAATCATTTATGTAAACATGTATTTTTGAGTTGTGAGTTTAAGCAGTTTCATTAGTTGGTTATCTTGTGGATTTGTGAGCATTTTGCTGGTCTTTTATCATTGGTGGATCACCTAGCAGTAGTTATTTTTCAGTTTTATTCATATCCTTCTTCCCTTTTCTCAAAAAATCATATAATTTCTTTAGGTGATAAAATAGGAAGCCATCCTATAATCTGGAGGTCTGCTCTCATAATAGGATACCCACAGCCTGAGAGTAGTCCAATGTGTCATTGGATTGCAGGAATTGCAAGCTTGCATTGGGTGCAAATCCATGTGACAACCAAATAAAGTTGTAGAGTGTTTTGAGTTTCTTTTGATTTTGAATAATGTAACAACTTTTGAGAAACAATGAATAAAGATATGTTATTCTGAGCACTTAGAGTTATTTTGGAAGCCTGGAAGCACTCATCCAAGGGGGCCCACTTGGTGAGTGCTCCTGTGCCTTTGTTAAAATTAGTTTTCTTCTTTCATTGCAGTAGACATCCTTGCATTGACTATTCCTGTAGCCATTGGTAACATATCCATTGACTGTTCTTGCAGACAAAGCAAATAGAGTAATTTGTGTTTGATAGCTTTCGACTTAGTTAGTATTTCTTGAGTGAATGCAGAGTTTTTCCTGTAGCCATTCAGTTGTTTTGATTCTTACTTTTCCCACATAGATGTTAGTTACTACAGTAATGTAGGGTAGCTATCACAAGAACTTAGTGCATATATAGTGCAAACCCATTTCAAGTATTACATCCCTAGGTTGATAATTAAATGAACACCAGCTATGTAGATAGTAACTTCACAAAGAATGTCCAAACTTTGGGTTGAGACTTTAACTATAGGTATTATTCTTATTGTTGGATTGAACATTTTTGGCATCGTTGCCGAGGATGGTGTCAAACTAAGAGCCTGTTATGGTTATGATCTCTTTAGTTTTCAGCTTAGTTGTTTTTGATAGACTTGATTGCTAAGTAATTTCTATGAACCTGCATGCATAGGTGAAGAAGATATGCAAAAGGTTGATTCCCCCCCAGTCATCCTAATCATGCAGAAATTGACCCCCTAGATGTAAATATTTTTTCTAAACTTTATCAAATTCCAAAAAAATTGAACCATCTTGAATCTGAATTTCTTGAGAACAACCTCCATTTTCTCTTTGGACCTCTAGAAGAAGAACTTCATTTAGTGAATTATCCTATAAGCCCAATGCAAGGAAATCCACCTCCTGGTGGGAATAATCCAGCCCCACCTTTGGCACCAACATTTGAGTTTCCTATCTCAGATCAGCATGATAATGTTAATCTCAAGAACATTCCAACTTCTTCCCTCCTTAAATTCTATGGATTAGTGATAGAAGACCCAGATACATTCTTGATTGAGTTTGATGTCCTTTGGAGGAGTTTTGATTATACTAAAAATGCCCATAGACTCAAAATATTCCCTGCCACTTTGAAAGAATCATCTTTAAGATGGTTTATGTAATAACCCAACATAATTCATCCAACAAAAATTGAGTATATATATTTTTTTCTATTTATGTTTTATTCAATTGCATACTCTGGGCATCCATCCAAATAGGATTGGGCATTCATCCATTCGGGATGAGCTTCTAACCATACGGGTTAGGCAGTTGTCCATACGGGATGTAAATTCCATCTATCCAATACGGGATAGGCATCTACCCATACGGGGTAGGCATCCATCCAAACGGGATAGGAGATGCTCTGGCCAGAGACTTAGACTCATCGGGACCATTCGGGTCCTAAGCCACTCACTAAGTACTACATTCTTCTAACAAGAATGCACCGAGGTCGCCGTCCTTAGGAGTAATAAGAAAATAATACAAGCTTGAATTCCGCCTCGGAATTTGGCTTAAAGCCTCGGGAAGTCAAGCGAATCCATACGGGATTCCTTCCGAGTATGCATTGAATTAAGTTTGATTATCTGGTCTTTCATTTAGGATTCTTACTCAACCAAGCCTAGACCCCACCCACGAACGCCTGAGTATGAGGGACAACTCCGTCCCAAGACTGCCTACATACCCGCTTCGGCACGGGATCAAGGCGTAAAGTATGTAGTTCTATTTTCTAATCTATGGTTTGATGTAAACTGATTTGTGGGTACGCAACCCTTTCTAGGGTCAGTGTCCCAGATAGTTTCTCTGCGGTTGCTACCCACGAAGGTAGCGCTTAAGTGAAGGCTCAAGATGGCCTATTGCTTGTGGCCTAAACAAAATAACTAGAACCTAATACTTATCATGAGCGTCACCCAATTGCAAATCACCAATATCCCTTTGAGGTGAATAAACAATTAAATAAATAAAGTAAATTTCACGAGAGCTCTTAACTTGACCATCCCTAAGAGGGGTTTACTATGGTTTATCTCAACGGATGTGGAATTCATTTAAAAGTTATCTTATTAAATTATCGATCCAAGAGGGATTACCCGCCCCTTGGATTTTAACTTCCAAATGTCCCTTATTACTCCCCGACGATTTATAGGGACGATGCCACAGACGTCGTTAATGCAGCTTTATTAGGCATTAAGTGCAGTAGTTCAACACGACGGCATTACCCGTAAGCGTGACCCAGAGGCACCATATATACCGAACGCTACTAGTTTTGGTTTTCCAACTTCCTTTATTTAGTTTTCTAACTACGAATAACAAAATGAAAGCATAAATAATGGAAGTAACTACTTGAAGTGTAATTTGCATACAAATGAAACTTGCATAATAGTAATTGCATGAAAGATATAGTAATTCGCATGCTATGAACGAAAGCAATTAATCCATGATGTAAGATGACTTAGCGAGTCCAAAATGATGATTAAATCTAAATATTTATAATAAGGTAAGTTAATCTCCAAGGACCAATCAAGTGTCCCAATGATTTCTTAATTTTTAGAAGAATATAGTCTACAATTTTAAAGTCTATTAGGGATAGTTTAATTACAATCTTGCTACACATTAATCCCATTTTTAATTGAAAGTCAATATCCTTAAATTTACACTAAGGAGAAAAAAAATCATCATATCCTAAATGTCATTATTATCAACTTTTAAAAAAAATTAACTAAATGGTAATTAACTTAGATTATCATTTTTTTTATTTTTTTTAGAAAACAAATTAAACTTCAATTTTTGAAATACTAAAAAAAAATAAATTTTAAAATTTAATGGCAAAGGCTTGCATTTGTTTATGATAATAAGGAGGGCTGCGGGGTGGGGACCACGGGTCCCATCACCCCTGTGGCCCTGCATGCGCAGGTCCGCAAGGATGAGGGGATGTCGTGGGCCCCCACCATACCCCTGCGACGGTTTATTGAAACTGTCCATGCAAACAGCGACCCAAGCACGTGGAAAGTCGTGCGTTACGGAGGCATAAGGAGATTTTTCTACGTTCAATGGGGGTTTTCTTGCTTTTGGGTTTTTTATTTATATATGTATATATATATATATATTTATAAGTACATAAATGTTATAATGCATATATTTATATATATATATATATATATATATATATATATATATATATAAGTACATAAATGTTATAATATTATTATTATCATTTTTTTTCTTATACAGGAGTATTATAATTATTTTTAATGAGTTATCGAAGATTATTCAGAGCAAGGTAATAATAGGTAATTAACAAAGTTTGTAGATTAATTTTCAGGAAATAAATGAAGCAGTAACTAGAGGGATTTTTTTTTCCATTTCCTTTGTTTTCTACACAGGGAAATTCATTCACAGAGAAAGAAATAGATTATTTCACACAGAGAAATTCTTTCACAGGAAAAGGAATGGTTTATTTCTTTTCTTTTTCACACAGGGAAATTCTTTCACAGAGGAAGAAATAGATTATTTCTTTTGTTTCTTTTCTTTTGTTCTCTACACAGGGAAATTCATTCACAGAGAAAGGAATTCATTTCTTTACACAGGGAAAATTCATTCACAGAGAGGGGAGATTTATTTATACACACAGGGAGATTTGTCTACAGAGAAAATTGTTTGTACACACAGGGAGATCTTATTTTATCAGAATAAACTGAAGATAATGAATCTATTTTCCATTTACTCTACTTCTTTCAATCTGAAACTAATTTCTTATCAGAATTAAAACAATGAATCTTATTTTCTACAAAATCAGAAACTAAGGATTTAAACAATGAATCTCATTCTACAAAATCTGAAACAAATTTCTTATCAAAATTTTAAACAATGAATTCCATTCTCTACAAATCTGAAACTAATTTCTTATCAAAAATTTAAACAATGAATCTTATTTAACAATAAATCTCATTCTCTACAAAATCTAAAAACTAATTCCTTATCAAAATTTCAAACAATGAATCTCATTTAAGCCATAAATCTCATTCTTTACAAAATCTAAAACTAATTTCATATCAAGAAATTTAACAATGAATCTTATTTAAACCATGACTCTCATTTTCTACAAAATCTAAACTAATTCTTTAACAAAATACAAATGAATTTCATACTCATAATTAATCTAATCAAATCTAATCTACCATAAAAATGAGATGCATGAACTAAGTTGAAGGAACCTGGATGCTTGAAGATGGTGTAGAGTCTTCCTTGATCCTCCAAATTGAAGAGAAATCCTCCCAACAAAAATCTTAGCTGCCAATGAAAGTGGACTACAAAAGAGAATTCAACTTGCAGAAATTTCTTATGGAATAGCTAACTCTCATTTTTGAAACTTGTACCTATTTTATAAAAGAAATTTCAAATTCCCACTACCTAATTATTAATTGGAAAAAAATAGATTCTCTCCCAATTTGGCCTCCATGCAAATTAATTAGGCTTAGTGGGAGGAGTTACATGCAAGGAGGTGGGGAAGCCTCTAGAAGCTTCTTATTCCTCCTACAACATGTGCCTTAATTTGGGTGAGGGAAATTAAATAACAAATTAAAATATATATGCATTTTCCATGTGTGTGTGGTTTATTATTTTTATTCCCTTACAATATTCATTCAATAATTCATCGAAAGAATATAAATAGAGTTTTGTATTTAGATCAAAAAAAGTGATAAAGGAGGGTTGTCACAGTTTATGAGTCTAGGGAGTGGTACAATCACTACATGGGATGAGATGAAACAATTGTTTCTCACAAAATACAAGGATTATTGTAGAGGCACTGATCGCCATGGGGATGATATTTTTAGAATGACACAGAAAGAAGATGAAAGTCTTGAAGATTATCTGGAGAGATTTCTATGCGCATGTAAAATTCATCTTATTCTAAACAAGTAATCAATTAGAAGCAAAAGTTAAATCACGAATCCCTTCTAATTAAAGAATTTAACAAACTAACAATGAAATGATACAACCAAGCAAAATAGGAATTATAAATGAAATCAATAAAAAATTCGTATTCCGTGACTGTGTAGAACTTCCATTGCTCTTCTCCTCTTCGTGGTATGATGGCTCTGAGATATTGCGTTGGTAACCTGCAAGTGACACAAAGATTCAAAGTTCGTGATTGTTGAAAATGGAGATTGGATACTCAATTTATAGAAAATTGGAGAAGATTGATAGAAAGGTGGAACAAATTGATCAAGAGGTGTGAACTCAAGTGAGCTCAAATAAAAATTGATAGTTGAACTACTGATTGTAGGAGTGAAACTCAATAGATTGAATAGATTAATTGAGTTAACTGGTTGACAAAAAGTTGATTGAGGGAAGAAAAAGAATGATTGGTGGAAATAAAGAAGATGACAAAGAAAGCTTAATTTAGAAAAAGCTAACTAAAAGATAGAAATAGAGATTGGAGAGATAAATGATTTAATTAATTTTGCATGTGCTTGCATTTAGATTTAGATTTTTAATTTAATCTTTGCATGAGATTTTAATTCAAATAATTGAATTTATTAATTCAATTTAGTATTTGAATATATTTAGAACTTGACTTTGATTTTCAATTTGGTTTTTGAAATCATGCACATGTATTTGAATTTGGAAGAAATTAGAAGAATATGAAATTGAACGAAATTAGAATTTGAGGATTTGGAAATGGAAGAATTAATTAGTTAATTAAATAATTTGAAGAAACTATTTAATTATTTAGAAATGGAATTTAATTAAATAATAAAGATTATTTAAATTAAAGGATTAAATCACAATTAATTAAATAATAAATATTTAATTAATATTTAGAAGAGGGTTGAATGATTAGATGATTAGAGATAGAAATTGAATAATTAGCAATTTATTTAAATAATAAAGATTATTTAAATTGGGGAATTAATTAGAATTAATTAAATAATAAATATTTAATTAATATTTAGAAAATGATCAAAATGATTAAATGATGATAGAATAAGAGAATAGAATAATTAATAAGATGATGAGGAAATATGAAACTAGAAGAAATAGATTAAAATAAATTAATTAAATAATAAAGATTATTTAATCAATTAGAGGAATAATTAGTACATGATCAATGAGACATTTTTAGGTGTCTACATTTGCCCCTCTTTGAGACAAAGTCAAAATGACATTGCTTCAAAGAAAACAAAAATTTTTGCCCCAGTATGCCTTGGTACTGTTGTATAGTGTAAATATGCCCCCTCGGAAAAAGTGGTCAAAAAATTCCAAAATTGAGACCATGTTTTCGATATCAGTGTAATGAGAAAGCGTGTGAAATTTCATGCGATTTCAAGATCGTTTGAGTAGGCTACGAGGTGTTTGAAGCTAGCGAGGACCATGGGCATCGTGGTGTCAAAAAACCCTAATTTTGAGCTATAAATAGAGATTTGTAGGTTTTCATTTGCTCATTTGCACTTTGGTAATTCCTTGGTTTTCTCTGCAATTTGTGTAATTTTTTGAGTATTTGATCACCATGGCTGGTTATAGAGCTCGATTGCACCTGTCTGACCGAGTATGTTCATATTAGAGACCTCCTGGGACCAACAACATGGTATTTTTCCAATTTTTTTCTTGATTATGCCTGTTTTTTCAAAAAAATTCCATGATCAATTTTTTCTTTGTGTTACGCAATCGCTTCTCGATTTTCATGCATTAGTGTTAAGTGTACCACAAATGCTTCAAATGCTACGCATGCATCCTAAGTGTTATGCATTAGTGTTAACATGCTACATTCGTGTATATCATTACGCATAAGTGTTTATTGTTACACATGCACCCATTTCATTATGCATTAGCTTTAATCATTACACAAGAGTCATATTTGTACCACATAAGTCATAACTGTCACGCATTCGTTGTACATGTAATTTTTTGTCATGTGGTTGAAAATATTTAAGTGTTTTGGGATCTGATATCTGATATTTTGATCATTTTCTCATTGCAGGAGAACATTGGAGTGTTATATTGTCGATAGAGAAGACCTAGTGGACTTGATCTTCGAGTTGACTTACCAGATGAGGAGATCGAGCATATTTGACAGCTTGATCTATACCATGTTTTACATTTGCCAGAGGTTATGACCAATAGGGCCATGATTACAACTTTGATAGAGCGGCGGCACTCCGAGACCTATTCTTTTCATCTTTCGACTGGTGAGGCATCCATTACATTAGAGGATGTATGGCATCTACTGTGTATTCTCATTCATGGTGAGAGAGTTGTATATGACCAGGATGATGGCATTGCTGGACTATGTGCACTTTTTGGGTGTGAGATTCAGGACTTGCAGATTAGTGGTCGTTATGAGATCCCTTGGGCCCGATTAGACTATGATGACTTGACCATTATATTATGTGGTATTGTCGGTGGTTTACTTGTACCTGACAGATGAGGTCATGGGTTTCGAGTTGGATGGGGCAGAGTGCTCCATGATATGATTGTGCATCATCGACTGTATGCTTGGGGTCCTTGTCTACTTGCCATGTTATATTATTAGATGCATGGTATTGTGTATCTTGGATACCATTCTATCAGTTGTGGTGTTACTTTGCTTTAGACATGGCCATGGGAGCACATTTCTATTTCAAAGCCTATTATTCATGTAGACTTGCAGCCCGGTGAGCCTTATGCCTTCCGGTATATAGCAGGTATCACACACAGGGGTTTGGGGAACAGCTTGTACTGGAGACACCAGTTTGACATATTGCAACATTTTATTTGGAGACCTTACTTAGATTGCCTCGGTTGGCCTGATGATGTAGTGCACTTGTCTTTCTTCCGATAGCAGAGATATCTTATTGGGAGGACCTTTGAGACCTAGTGGATTATTGAGATGTATCTTCCAGGGTGGGTTCTTAGACAGTTCGGTGAGGTACAGGTGACACCTATGGTTAGTGCCTATTTTTCTTGTGTATCGCGAGAGGTATCTGATTGGGGTGTATGCATGTGGCCACATGTTGCTTCTATTGAGTTCAATTCTCTACACCCATTACTCTAGGGTTGGGGTAGAGGCAGAGTGGATCTAGGGACAATGACGGAGTACGATGTGTGGTTTGCTAGGCACAAGCTAGTGCCTTGGACCGATCCTGTTGTTCTGATTACAACATAGCAGATTCACCTTCCTAGACAGTAGTTGAGGATAGACATAGGGGAGAGAGCAGATGGAGGAGGAGAGGGTGGAGCTGGGGGAGGAGATGGTGGAGATGAGGGAGGAGATGGGGGAGATGAGGGAGATGAGGATGTAGACAATGGTGTGGACACCGAGTCTATTAGCAGTGAGGATAGCAATGATTCTTTTGAGTCATCAAGTAGCGAGGATGGAGGTGAGGATGAGGATATGTCGGAGCTGGAGGATGTGCTTGGTGCTGAGGATGGGAGAGGATAGGTTGATGATGAGCAGGAGACTCTTAGAGCATGGGTCTAGATTTTGGAGGATAAGGTTGCTAGACAAGATATCGAGCGAGAGACCTACCATGTAGATTATGGTGCTCTTGAGGCTGAGAGAGATCATCTCCAGATGGAGAGAGATGAGGCAGTGCGAAGATGTCAGATTACCATGGATGCCTTTGATCAGCTTTTTAGAGTAGGTACAGATGCACGCGACCAGGTAGATAGGTATTTCACTGCTATGCAAGAGTCTATTTATTATCGATAGGAGAGAGCCATCCCTGAGGGACAAAGAGAGCCTAGCTTTAGTACACTTATGGGGAGGAGATCGAGTAGGTCTACTTCACGATGGACTAGCAGTGGTGGCATTATGGGACCACCTCGACATCCTGGAGTAGGATCTAGTGGATAGGATCCACCTGCTGATAGAGGCAGTGTTGGTTGATCATGTTATCTAAGCCTTCGGGCTTATTTATTGTATTCAAACACATTATCATTTTTGAGTTATATATATATGGCATGCGGGTTCTGGTAATGATCTATGTATTTTTTGCTTTCCATGTATGTTTTATATGATGTTATGAGTTTTATGATGCATATCTATTTTAATTCTATATGATTCTAAATGCAATGGTAGTACATGTATGTATTAATGATGTAAATGGATTTTAAAATGAATGCAAATGACTCTATAATGAATACTAATGGAATCTATAAAGAATGTTATGCTAATAAACTCTATAATAAAATGCAAATGAACTCTATTAATGAATGTTTTTTTGTATGATAATGGTTGAACCAATTTTAACTCAGATACATCTTGAAGAAATGTTAGTTAAATGATAGAAAGAAAAATGGATGGTAGAAAGAATGTTAGAAAGAAATTGATTTAGACAGAAGATGAGAAAACAACAAACTATCAATAAGCAAATGAGATGAAAATGAGAATGAAATTTAATGAATCACGAACTTGTGTCACATATTTTATTGCATCAATATATATTCATCACTGAGCCTTATTATTGAACAATGAAGCTTTAGCACATCAAGGTATAAGGAACCAAGATGCAAAGATATCTCATTGAAGAAACAAACACGTAGCAGAAAAGGAGTGAACCCTCCATTCTGGGAATTGCGTTAGGGGTCAAGGTATGTGTGGCAATTTCACCTTGATGTGAAGGCTCTTATCACAGACACCTACTAGAGCAATTTCCCTAGAATTTTATCGGTTCACACCACAAACAACAAACAAAGAAAAAGATAATGCCCATCATAGCTCCTCTAGTCACTTGTGCACATCCTTGAGTAGCATAGGAACAATATCTGTCGCCAAATGGTAAAAAGATAAAGACTAACCCGGACAAAATTCAACAGCTATACTGACCTTGTGCCTTTTTTCTCAGTTTTTTGATGTGATGGTTAATAATGTCTGATCTCAGAAAGTTGCAGACCCCATTTAAGACTGAGCTATCTAATTTTGAGTATATCATCTTTTGTTTAAGACAAGATAATGATCACGTTGATATGGATATGATACGATTGATAAGACAGTTTGATCAATTGATTGCAAATGTTTGACTGGATAGTTGTATCCTTTGTTAACTTTGTGCGAAGTGTTTGCTGGATATCTGCTAGGGTATTTGTTTCTCACAAGACATTTTATTGAAAGCTTTTCTGATTGATTGATTTTCGATTTTTAGTTCTTTTCCAACATCTTTTGTGATGTTTTTGGATTATGTAGATCGATATTTGAATGTTTTTGGTTGATTTTTTCATGATCGTATTTGAATGTTTTTGAATGTTTTTTCAGGACGTTATATGGATGTTTTGGGGATTTTATGGTTTTTAATGTTTTTGAATTTTGATTTTTCCATTGTTTTTGAATTTTGATTTTGTCATTGTTTTTGAATTTTGAGTTTTTCATTGTTTTTGAGTTTTGAGTTTTTCAATGTTTTTGGATTTTGAGTTTTTCATTGTTTTTGAATTTTGAGTTTTTCATTGTTTTTGAATTTTGAGTTTTCCAATATTTTTGGATTTTGAGTTTTTCATTGTTTTTGAATTTTGAGTTTTCCAATGTTTTTGGATTTTGTTGAAGGACATTATATGATTTTTATGATTTTTTCAGGACTTTATATGATTTTTTGGATTTTTTTAGTTATGCCCCCAGTGTGTAGACCTGTATGACATGATGATTTGCAGAATGCATGTGGAGAGAAATTATTTTTGACATGACCTATGTGAATGCAACATGCAGGGTGAAGATGCATTTCCTATTCGAACAAGGTTAACTGTGTTTGTTTTTGCATTTGTAATACACCAATTGAAATGGAGGTGCAAATCATTTCATAGATAAGCGGTCAATCAATCTCTAAGGCCCTTCAGAGCATTCATCTTAGCACACTTAGTGACTAGGATTTATAAATGGAGACACGAAAAACTTCCCCATTAGTTCTTGAAACTTTGATCTTCTTTTGCCCATGTGTGTGCAAATGTATTAATTCTCATTCTTGTGTTCTCTAAAGATCCTTAGCATCCTATATGACTAGCTACATGATTTTGCTAACTTCAAAACAATCCCAAATAGAGCCTCACTGTCGGCAATCCTTGAGAGCTCCAAGGAGGTTATAGACTGTAATTTCTCAAATATTGCTCCATTGGCAGAAGCCATCTATAGCCCTGATGGAGTTACTTACATGTTCCCATAATCAAGCTTTTTATCACATTTGTATACATGATATTTCAGTTATATATCATTGCTCTATTTGCCTTTAGATTGATATTTGGCATAGCTCTTTTTCTCTTTTTTTTCTTTTCTTACCATGACTTGCAAGTAATGAAACCTACTTGGGTGTGACAATTACAGTGGTGCTGAAGTAGAATTTTAGATTTTTCACCTAGTCATATGATCAACTAGGTGTCTAGAATGAATTAGAGGTCTTCTTAATGTGTGAGATATAGAAATTGATAGATTGTGGGTTAACAAGTCTCAAATAGTGAAATCACTACCCAACCATTAGTAAAGCATCGTCACAGGGTAATGTTGAGAATGAATGACTTTAGAACCTCAAAGACTTCATGTCCAAATATCTAAGAAAGGAAATGACAATTGTTTTCCTTAGATGCAAATGAATGATAAACTCAAATAGTTGCCATGTTTTATTGATGCTTCTATATGAAAATGTGGAAAGTTTAAGAATGTGATGCATTTAAAAAAGAAACTATAGGTGATGCAGTGTTTTAAATGATATGATATGCAATGCAGAAAGTAAAACCTAAACTACATAGCACTTAGGTATAATATCTCTTAAGGTGCATCTTGTTCATAGGGTCAGAGAGTGGATCTCCCTCCATGGTAGCCAAATTATATGCTCCATTGCCTATGACCCTTGTTATAATGAAAGGACCTAGCCAGTTAGGTTTGAATTTCCCTAGCCTTTCTCATTCCGCTAGGTTCCTTTGATTCTCTTTAAGTACTAGATCTCCCACTTGAAAAGTTCATGGGCGGACCCATTTATTATAACTTCATCTCAGTCTGTTTTGATATCCTTGTAGATGGTTAAATGATGTTTGTATTTTTTCTTCAAGGGTTTCGAGTTCTTGTAACCTTGTTACCCTGTAGTCTTCCTCTGATATGATGTTTTGTAAGGAGACTTTTAGAGATGGTATTTCTATTTTAATGGGAAGTATCGCTTTTGTACCAGAGACCAAGGAATATGGTGTTGCTCTTATAGGTGTGCGTACTCCTATTTTGTAATCCCAAAGAGCGAGATTTAACTGGAGATGCCAGTCCCGTCCTATGTCAGTGACTACTTTCTTAAGAATTTTCAATACCATTTTATTTGTAGCCTCTGCTTGTCCATTACTTTATGGATAATATGGTGTGGAAAATCTCTATTGTATGTGAAATTTTTCACACAATTCTTTCACTTCCTGGTTTTTAAATGGACGCTCGTTATCTGTAACAAAGCACATTGGAACTCCGCATCTACATATAATGTAGTTGAGCATGAATTTTGCTATCTGCTTTCCAATAATGTATGTTAAAGGAATTGCCTCAACCCATTTGGTAAAGTATTCATTGGCTCTCAAGATTAACTTGTGCCCATTGGAAGAAGTAGGGTTGATTTTACCAACTAGATCTAATCCCCATTGTGAAAATGGCCATGGTGATGTGATGGGTTGAAGATCTTGTGGTGGTGCATGAATAAGGTCTCTGTGCATTTGGAATTATTTACACTTTTGTACATACTTGTAAGCATCCTTTTCCATGGTTGGCTAGTAATACCTTGTTCTCAGCAATTTCTTTGACAATGGCAGACCGCTTTGGTGAGCCCCATAGATTCCATCATGGACTTCTTTTAAAGTAAGGTGTGCTTCATTCTCATCCAAACATCGGAGAAGAGTTCCATCAAAACCCTTTCTATACAAAGTATCAACTATAATGGTGTATCTAGATGCCTGACGAATAAAGGTCTTCTTTTGATTCCTGGATAGATCTAGTGACATGTATTGAGTATGTAAATATGTGTATATTTCATTGTACCAAGGTGATTCTAGACCCACGATTGCACATATATATTCTGATAGGGGAGTCTCATATGCAGGTAGCATCAACTGTTCTATGATGAACTCAAACTGAGTTTCGTTAGCAAGCATATTCAAATGAGATCCTATGGTTGCCATTGCATCCGCTACCTTGTTTTGTATTCTTGGTATTTGTTTGAAGGTAATTTTGCTGAAGTGTTCCTTATAATCTTCGACCAACTTCTTATAAGGCATGAGTTTGTCATCCTTCATGTTGTAATCATTATTGACCTATTTTACAATCAACTGTGAATCATCATAGACCCGTAACTCTTGTGTTTTCCATTGTATAGTTGTACAAAGCCCTATGAAGAGAGCTTCATATTCAGCCATATTGTTGGTACATGGGAAATTGATCCTAAATGACTTAGGTATAACATCCCCTTCAGGAGTAATGAAGAGAATGCCTGCTCTAGATCTGTGACTTGTATATGACCCATCAAAGTATAACTTCCACACTACTGAGGCAGTTACTGTAAACATAGATTCGTCTAGAAAGTCTATCAGCAACAGATGAATGTCCTGTATAGGAGCCTCTGTTAATTGATCAGCTATGGTTTGTCCTTTGATTGCTTTTCTGTCTATGTATTCTATATCAAACTTGCTCAAGATCATAACCCACTTAGCCAATCACCCGATCAATGTTGCTCTGCTCAATAGGTACTTGAGTGGGTCAAAGCATGCAATGAGTTGCACCTTATGACTCAACATGTAATCTCTAAGCTTTTGGGATGCAAAGATTATTGCTAAGCATGCTCGCTCTATGGGGGTATAATTAAGTTCATAGCCGATCAGAGTCCTACTTATATAATAAATGTCTCTTTCTTTTCCATTTTTGTCATTTTGTGCCAATAAAGCTCCTAGAGCTGAGTTCGTTGCTGATATGTATAACAATAGAGGTTGTCCTGGAATAGGAGATATTAACACTGGTGTGTTCAAAAGATAATCTTTTAGAGCTTGGAAAGCTTCCTGGCATTGTTCTATCCATTTAAAAGTAACTCCTTTCCTGAGTAAATATTGGAATGGGTGACACTTATCTGCCAACTATGCTATGAATCTCCTTATGGATTGCAATCTTCCTTGTAATCCTTTGAGTTGTTTAAGTGTTGATAGAGGTTGCATATCAATGATTGCCTTGACCTTGGCAGGGTCTATTTCAATTCCTCTGTTTGATACTATAAACCCTAACAGTTTACCTACTGTTATACCAAACACACATTTTTCTGGGTTTAATCTGACATTATACTGTTCCAACCGATCAAATATTTGTGTAAGAACTACAAGGTGACTTTCCTTGGTTTGTCATTTAGCCAATATTTCATCCATGTAATCTTCCATTATGTTATGGATCATGTCATGAAACAATGTTGTCATGGCTCTTTGATATGTTGCTCCGACATTTTTGATACCAAATGGCATCACATTCCAATAGTACATTCCCCATAGGCATGTAATGGCTGTTTTATGTTGATCTTTTGATGCAATTTTAATCTGGTTGTATCTTGAAAAACCATCCATTAAGGATAGCATCTCATTTCTGGCTCTTAGGTCAACTATCATGTCGATATTGGGTAGCAGGAAGTCATCCTTAGGACAAGCTTTATTTAGATCTCGAAAATCAGTACAAATTCTTATGCCTCCCGTGGGCTTAGTCATAGGTACCCGGGTTGGATATCCATTCCGCATAGTCAATAGGTCTAATAAAACCTACATCCAACAACTTTTGTAGTTCTATTTTAACTAGTAATGTGATACTTGGATGCATTTTTCTAAATTTTTGCTTGTAAGGTTTAACTCCTAGTATCAATGGTAAGTGATGCAAAACTAATTCAGAGTCTAAGCTCAACATGTCTGAATAGGACTAAGCAAAGTTGATAGGTCGTTGCTTGGAAAAATGAATGAATCTGTCTTTTTCTTCTTTGCTCAGTGATTTTTCCAGATGGATGTTATGTACAACCTCCCCTTCTGCTATGTTTACTTCTTCTGTTTCCTCTATAAGTAATGATGAACTTTCTCTTTCCATAGGAAGATTACCCAAGTCACTTTTGTCATTATGGGTAGTTTGATCCTTATCTTTTGTTGGAGAAGTATTTTCTTCTCCAAAGTGTGTTGTTCTATTTAGGTCTATAGAAAACCCTGCTTTATGATCACCTTGAGGAAATCCCTCTCTGAATCCTAGAAATTCTAAAATTGCTTCATCATTTTCAAACCAATCCAGCGTTGGTATTCCTTATTGCCCCCAATCAATCAAGTGTGAATGTACTAGGGGTAAATCATTACTCCTTTCTTTAGTAGACTTTGATAACATGAGGACTTGATTGTTTGACTGACTTTAAGTATCTTCATCCTATATAAGCCTTATTTGATTCCTTAAATTTACACTTTTTGATGGGCTAGAATCATGGAGTGATAAGAATTTGTAGTCATGAAAGTTTTTCTCACTTTCAATATATGTTTCATTATATGAGCTATCATCACTTATTTCTTCTTGTTCCTATGGCTGATTTTGTTGTAGATTGTCCAGTCTTCGTTGGACATTAGTTACCCTTCTTAAGCCTGGTATAAGCCTTCGCAATCTTTCTTCATCTATTTCATTAGGTTGGGCCTGAGTTGCTTCTCATGGTAGAAGTAGTGACAATAACCATGCGTGGGATTCAGGTGGTGGGGGTAATCCTGCATCTATTACCACATTAGCCTATACTGTTGTGTCAATAACTGCATCATTTTGTAACTCAGTGATATGTTCTTGCAAGAGTTGTCTCATGTCTTCCCCATCTGATTTTGCACATGGTGATGTAGGTACCTAATTACTTGTTTGAGATAAAGATGGAAGCGCCTATGTGGAAAAATTTCTTAGTGATATGTAATATGATGGTTTGCTTAGTATATCAAGAGTACACTATCTTGCCTCGGTGATATGTTGTACATGCTTGTATCCCAATCCTTGATTTCCTGGATTATCATTAGGAACAACAGGTTCTAGTCGTCCTTGTTTCTATAACCCAAGGCCTGTGGTACCATCATATCCATGTCTTTGGAGTATTTTGAATCCATTGCCATACTGATCTGTGTGTATTCTGGGTATTTTCATATGATCTTCTTCTCTATATATCCAATGGTTAACATCTTTGTTCAAGGATTCTTCCTATAAGTCACCCCATCTAATGAAAGAGCACGAATCTGTGTATCTGACAATTTCTTTTCCTTTGTCTCACTTTTACACTGTAGTGTGAGGTTTGCCAAAGGACTTAGGAGAAAGAGACAATTGTTTCCCACTTAAAGTATTTGCAATAGAGTACTCTCCACAACCCATATCCTTTATTTGTAAGGAGGATGTTGTAGGCATATCTTTTTTGTTTCTGTGATTTTTAATGTTTCCAACTGCATAGTGAGAGGTGTGGCCTGATTGATAGGTACCTGATTATCAACACTATCTTTTAGATAATTGCAATGTTGGAATGGATTTGGATCACCCTTTATGGTGATTTCAATTCCATTGTATGGGAATTTGACACACTGATGAAATGTAGATGGTATTGCTTGCATGGTGTGGATCCATGGGTGGCCCAATAACATGTTATATCCCAGCTCTCTATCCAAGACTTAAAAAGCAACCTCTATCGTTATTGGTCCTATTTGTACAGGCAATGTTACAATGCCTTTAGATGGACATTCTTCGTCATCGTAACCCTTGACATTTATCCTTTTGGAAGAATCAATATGAAGTTTTGAATATCCCAATGCTTTGACCATATTTAAAGTACAAATGTTGAGACCAGCTTCCCCATCTATGAGTACTCTTCTGATTCTTTTCTTATGAATGTAAGCTTCCAGATGTAGTGGGTCATTATGAAGCAATTTATCACTAGGAACATCTTGTTCTGTAAATGCAATACATGTGCCTTGTGTTAGATTTCCTACCATAGATTGGAAGGCATGTTCATCTATATCTCTGTCCACTACTGAATCTTGAAGTGATTTGTCCAGTATAGCTCTATGATTGGGTGAAATACACAATAGTTCAAATAATGATATATGTGATAGAGTTTTCTTAAGTTGCTCAACTACATTGTAAGTCCCTATTGTTGGTGGTTGATTTTGTGGCATCCCTTGTAAAGTTACCTTTGATCTATGAGTAACCACTGCACAGTCTCTGTCTCTGAGAGTAATTGTGATTGTAGCAATTGTATTATTTGTATCATAGGCTTTTTTATCCAGATTTATGTTAAATCCCTCTTCACAGTCTTTATGTGTATGTTTGAAATCCATAATATGTTCTATGAGTTCATCTTCAAACCAACTTGAGTGAGATGGTTGATCATGTCCCCAGTCTCTGAGACAAAGATTTGTATCATCATCATACTTTGGTGCTTCAGATATCATGCAAATTTGGTTATCATCTCTATGAGTGTCTTGATATTGGTCCTCTTGATCAGGTGTTTCTTGTGAATCATTGTTTGATGTATCTCTGGAGCTAATGGCATGAATAGTGTAGTCGTATGAGACCTTTGTGTAGTTAGCCGTATTGTCTTGGGTACCTAATGTGGTAGCTTTTCCCTTGTCATGCTTAACAAAAGGATCCTTAAAAATTGTATGATTTGTATTTGTTGAGGTCTTATCAGTATCAATTGTGATGTCCCCTTGGTCTATCATATCTTGGACCAAGTTTTTCAATTTGTAGCAACTTTCCATTTTGTGACCTTTAGTCCTATGATAATCACAGAAATCATTGTTGTTCCACCATGTGGGTTTGAAAGGACCTGGTTCATATATTCATACTTCAGGTAAAGTGATCATGTTTTTCTATATTAACTTTTTGAGCACTGACTCAATAGGTTATCCTAAAGGTGTGTAATTTCTTCTTGGAATGTTTACCCTAGGGTATGTTGTGTTCATGTTTTGCATAGCATTTACATTTGTTGATGTTGTGTTATTCCTTGTATGTGGATTTGTTGACTGAGTCATTCCCAAAGATAAAATGGATTGAGTTCTATTTATCGTTCTGGTGTCTACAATACCATCATTGGTCACATTTTTGTTTTTCGACCAAAACTTAGATTTGTCATTGTTGTTGGTGTTGCCATACTTAATAAGACCTTTTTCTACTAATCCCTTCTCACATTTGAGAGCCTTTTCTATGATTTGTTTGAATGTGGTTAAACATTGCATTTGTATCGCATATTTAATCTTAGGAATCAAATTTTTTTTAAACATATCCACTTGCTTTGTTTCTAGGAAAACTGTCTTGCACCTCCTACAGAGAGCCCTCCATTATTGTATGAAGGATGCAAATGTTTCATTTACATATTGTTTAGCGGCACATAGGTCCATCAAAGTAACTAGGGTGTCAATGTTGTGCAAGAAGTTTGCAATAAATTGTTTAGCTAATTCTCCCCATGATGTGATAGTTGGTGGTAAATGTGAAAACCATTCTAAAGCCAGACCTCCCAAACTTTTAGGAAATAATATCATTAGATAAGTATCTTCTGAGGCAACCTCTATACATGCCATAAAAAAATCTCTAATATGATCTCTAGGATCACCTCTCCCTCGATATCTATCAAATTTGGGTGTTTCAAAATGTTGTGGGAAAGGTGGCATGTATAATGTGTGATCGAATGGATAAGGACATAAGTCCTGCATTGTGTAGCTCTTTTTATCATTAATAGTTTGCATGATTTTGATTTGTACTTGCAAATTATGTATTTGTTGTGTTAGAATATCTGTTTGTGTCAAACGTATAACTTGTGTTTGTGTATGTCCCACAAAAGGATTCGTGGTTGCATAACTAGGAGTTTGTTGGAAGGTACCAAGACTATAACCTTGTGTGTTGTGCGTTCCACTAGGTACTGTGAAATAGGTGATATGCAAACCCATGTTTGGTTGAGTTGTACTTGTTGTATTGGCAAGACCTAGATTTTCATTTTGATAACTATATGTGGATCCCATGGAATAGGAAACTAGAGGTTGGGTTGCACTTGTTGTCTATGTTTGAATAGGTGGTGAGATACTTGATATTATCAGTATAATTTGTGATGGTATACTAGCATTGATATGTGGAGATGACACACTTGTTTGAAAGTTCACATTTGTGTTGACATTTGTTTGGATAGGTATGTTTTGAGGAAAACTAGAGGTCGTTGCTTGTGTTTGTATCAAGGGTGGTGTTTGACTATTATCTTGACCTAAAGTTTTTCTTGGTGGTAAAATCTTTGTGACATCAAAATCCTCAGGTAGTTTTGTCCCATTTTGTATTAATAGTGAAAGATACTTGTCCCTATCTCTATGTATAAGTGCATCTAGGATCATGAGGACATGTGGGTCTTGCCGTACGGACTCAATTTATTCCTTTGTCAAATGCTATTGTACTTCATTTATGGTGGACATTATCTATGTACCTGAGTTTTGACCTGTTGACATGTCCATGTTCCAAGTAGGTTTTATAGACTGTGTGTTGTTCGGGTCCATTATTCCTTTCGCTTTTAGTGACCTTGTGACGGGCATCTAAAATTGCTCATATGAAGGTGGTTCTATGCAAGACAATGGCCTAACACTAGACTGTAGACGTAAATATGAGTTATGCAAGACTATACTAGACTTTATTGAGGATTTTCATGTGAGACCTTTTTAGCATTTCTAGATTCTCTAATGCAAGTCTTTCCATTTGTTGACGAAGTTGTTCAGCCTCAATCTCTCTATCAATTATACGGGAAATCCTAGACTCAATGTTTATCTTGTGTATGACTCCTATATATTGAGGTGCGCTTCTTCTTAAATCCTAAGCTAAGTTAGCTAGACCATTAATGATTTCTCGTTGACCACCGTTTGGAACTAGATTAGGTTGCTCGAAGGGGAGCAAACCATCAACTTGGAGAGCCATGAAGGCACATGCTATGAAAATATAACTGACAATGGACTTAAACAAATATGAGGTCTAGATGAAGACGTATATGATAATGTAGGACTATGTAACTAATATGGATGATAATGCAAAATGACTTAGGATGATAATGAGGATGTAAGTGGGACCATGCAAAAGATGTAGGATGATAATGAGGACGTAAGTGGGAGTATGCAAAAGACTTAGGATGACAATGAGGACGTAAGTGGGACTATGCAAAAGACGTAGGATGATAATGAGGATGTAAGTGGGACTATGCAAAAGATGTAGTACGATAATGAGGACGTAAGTGGGACTATGCAAAAGACGTAGGATGATAATGAGGACATAAGTGGGACTATGCAAAAGACTATGTAAGGGATTGCCTATGGTCACAAGTATGTATTGAGAATTAGTTTTCAAAATATACTTTGTTTTTGGTAACTTCATGTGTAGGACAATGTTTTGTAGTTTTCCAAATCTGAGAATAATTGCTGGTAGGTATGTATAGCTGACTGACTCAATTTTTATACAATCTCAGAAAATTCAAAGATATGTGGGATAGGGCCTGAAATAGCCTAAAGGACTGACTCAATACTGGTCTATTACAATGATAATAAAAAAGCACAGAATACAATCTTAGGCTGGATAGTGGACACCATTCACTGAGGCCCCCACAACAAAATACCAAAACAAGATGGACAGATAGAGAATCTGGCAGCACTGGCTCCACTCCAAGGTAAACACTTCTTGGGCATGCCAGTCTCTCTTACCTTAAAGATCCAAAGATCTTATTACTGAGGGATTTCTATCTCATAATGTAAGGTACATGAGGGGTATCTATGGGGTACGATCCGCACTCCCAAAACCACTGAATGTAGGATTTTTGGCAACTAAATTGGTTCTTAGTATTAGGTTTCAAGGGGTCCTGATCCAATGATGGATTCTCAAAGAAAGCCACTTAAGGCTTTAGCTAAGCTTATCGGTGTAGGGAAGGCCCCCACATACCCTGAATTCACTCAACACTCTAGCCACCTGACTAGTATATTTATATAGCGGCTCGAAAAACCTGCTCGAGAGTACGCTAGGAGAGATGATATCCCCAATGCATCCCAATTTGAAGTACCTCTGTGGGGTGATGAAATCCCCAGTCAAAGATCCCCCTCACTACATAGAATAAAAGAAAATTTGGATGTCATTGTCACCTTCCTTCTTTCTCCCAAGAGCCCGATGGCGGGTAGAAAGTTAGTTAGTGCAACAGTAGGTCCACCCCAGACACAATGAAAAGTTATTTTCCTTAAGAAAATGAAAAACTGATTTAATCTAATGCAACCTAATTCACGTTCATTTTATAGCCCAAATTTAGGTGTTAGATACGCATGTGCATGTCAATTTTAAACACCAAATCCAAGTATGAAGGCATACATGTCCATTTTAACCATTTGTTAATTTTTAAGCACCAAAAAACCAAGTGTGAGATACATGCATGTCCATTTTATCCCATGTTTATTTTAAACACCAACAACAAAGTGTGAGATTATCCATGCATGTCATTTTTAACTGTTGTTGATTTTAAGCACTAAAAATTGAAGTGTGAGATGTGCATGCAAAATTACTAAACTAATCCTCCCTATGAATCCACCATAGGCTGTAAACAGAAGATTCGTAGTAAAATTAAACCAATAGAAAATGGAAACTCAAAACTTGACAGAGGCGATTCCATAATACTACCTGAGCGAATGTGTGATACTTACAGACCGAATGCGCAAATCTGATAGATCGAATGCGTAAATCTAATAGACTGAATGCGTGACTATATCTGGTCGATTGCGTAGCACTAATAGGTCGATTGTGTGATAGAATGTAAACAACAAAAGAAATGGTTAAAAACTAAAAAAAAAATAAGAAAACTAAACCCGATTAGGAACCTGCCAAACCAATTGTGAAGCCCTAGCCAAATCCCTCATCATCCATTCAATATTGATTAGATCATATTTAACTATATAATAAAGAACTAGGCTATTATATCTATCTAAGGCTAGTTGTTCTTCCGAATCATGTATCAATTTTTCTGCCTGGAGAACCTTTTGATAGCATTTGGCTTCTCTCCTTTGTTGTTTCATCCTTCTTGCACCTGAAATCTTGAACTGAAATTTTCTTGCCATAAATTTTGTTAATCAAATCATGAAATAAAAAGAAATTTGATCTCGGATTAACTAAATTTAAAACATAATTAAATAGAACAGATAATAGACGGAAGAAAAAATTAAACAACAAAGATTCTTGTGAATGCGTGACCCAGAAAGGGCGATTGTGTGATCATGACAAGGTGATTGTGTGACCCTGTTAGAATCAATGCATGACCTCGAAGGGTCAAATGCGTGATTTTGTCTATTCGATTGCATGATGATGTAAGCTTGATTGCATGATAGAAAAATCTTTTCTCAAAATTCATGTAACCTGCAAAAGAAAAAATGAAAAAGCCGCACAATCTGCAAAAATCACACAAAAAAATAAAGAAGGTTAAATTGTTGTTAGTTCACGTCGGGTTCACCAAAATATGTGCATGTAAAATTCATCTTATTCAAAACAAGTAATCAATTAGAAGCAAAAGGGATATCATGAATCCCTTCTAATTAAAGAATTTAACAAACTAACAATGAAATGATACAACCAAGCAAAATAGGAATTATAAATGAAATCAATAAAAACTCCCTATTTCGTGACTGTGTAGAACTTCCATTCCTCTTCTCCTCTTCATGGTATGATGGCTCTCAGATATTGCGCTGGTAACCTGCAAGTGACACAAAGATTCAAAGTTCGTGATTGTTTAAAATGGAGATTGGATGCTCAATTTATAGAAAATTGGAGAAGATTGATTGAAAGGTGGAACAGAATGATCAAGAGGTGTGAACTCAAGTGAGCTCAAATGAAAATTGATAGTTGAACTACTGATTGTAGGAGTGAAACTCAATAGATTGAATAGATTAATTGAGTTAACTGATTGAGAAAAAGTTGATTGAGGGAAGAAAAAGAATGATTGGTGGAAATAAAGTAGATGACAAAGAAAGCTTAATTTAGAAAAAGCTAACTAAAAGATAGAAATAGAGATTGGAGAGATAAATGATTTAATTAATTTTGCATGTGCTTGCATTTAGATTTAGATTTTTAATTTAATCTTTGCATGAGATTTTAATTCAAATAATTGAATTTATTAATTCAATTTAGTATTTGAATATATTTAGAACTTGACTTTGATTTTCAATTTGGTTTTTGAAATCATGCACATGTATTTGAATTTGGAAGAAATTAGAAGAATATGAAATTGAACGAAATTAGAATTTGGGGATTTGAAAATGGAAGAATTAATTAGTTAATTAAATAATTTAAAGAAACTATTTAATTATTTAAAAATGGAATTTAATTAAATAATAAAGATTATTTAAATTAAAGGATTAAATCACAATTAATTAAATATAAATATTTAATTAATATTTAGAAGAGGGTTGAATGATTAGATGATTAGAGATAGAAATTGAATAATTAGAAATTTATTTAAATAATAAAGATTATTTAAATTGGAGAAATAATTAGAATTAATTAAATAATAAATATTTAATTAATATTTAGAAAATGATTAAAATGATTAAATGATGATAGAATAGGAAAATAGAATAATTAATAAGATGATGAGGAAATATGAAACTAGAAGAAATAGATTAATTAAATTAATTAAATAATAAAGATTATTTAATCAATTAGAGGAATAATTAGTACATGATCAATGAGACATTTTTAGGTGTCTACACTTTCTATTAAGTGTCAAATAGTCCAAGCATAGCACTCTAAATGAAGATTCTCTCAAGCTGATATTTTTTAGAGGAATTAGTGATGAATGCATTGATGCTTGGGATCTTATGGGAGGAGGTGACATAACACAATCCACATGGAATGACATTGGACAAATTTATCAGAAGTATTATAGATCTTCTATGAAAAATAGGCATTTCAAGCCAGGAGTTTCTTCATCAACATCTAGTAATGGAGTTTATAGAATGTAACTTAGCCATTTGTTGAAGGACTTTAAGGAGGATATCATAAAGAATATGGCTACTCAGTTGGACACACTCTCAGCTAAGAAGAAGCATGAGGAAGCTGATGCAGTTCTTGTAGAATTTTCCCCTCATTCTAGACAAAGGAAAAGAGACTGCAGATGTAAAGTGGTTGCAAATCTTGAAGTTCGTGACTTCAAGAAAATAAAAGGTGATGATGAATAAGTTTTCTATGTTGCTCAAAGAAGGCCAAATTTTCCAAGACAAGGTATGCCTCCTGATCCACTTTCTTTGTTTGGTTATAGTGGAAATTCCTATACATCAAATAATCAATGGCAATCTCCATATGCTCAAAATTTTGGTAGTTATCCAATTTGGTATGGTCCTCAAGGCCAAGGGAAACATTTTGCCAGTCAAACTCCATAGTGGTAGCAACCACAAGGAAATTGGTCCCCACCTCGGGGACAATGGAATTAATTTCAAGGAAATTGGCAACCTACTCCTCAATGGAGGGGGAGTCAACCATGGATCAATCAGTCTTCTAGATATCAACAACCTATTCAAAATTGATAACCACTTGCAATAATGCCTCCCCCTGTAGTCATTACTATTCCACCTAAACCCACACAGTTGCCTACTCAACCAATGTTGAATCCTAATAGCAAATCTCAACAACAACAACAAGTTTATTCAGCCGATCCTAATCAATACCCAACCTATTCTCTATCTATAAGTGATATTCACCTCAAATATGGGACAACTTTGCCTAATCCATCCCCTCCAGTTATAATTGAAATACCCAAAGAATAAGAAATATCTAGTCCAACAGTCCCAATACCTCAAAATCAGTAACTACCCCCACTTCCTCAGAGGTTGAAAGAAAAAGAGATTCTTCCAGAATAGGAGCAAAGTTTTGATATTATAGATCAACTAAAACATGTATGTGTTAAAATCCAATTGTTACAAGCTATAAAGGATGTCCTTGTATACATTAAGGCACTTAGTGAAGCATGTCTAAAGAAGCCTGGCAGAAAGAAGAAAGATCCACAAACAGTGCATGTAATGGGTCAATTGGCAAATATTATGCTAGGAAAGGTTTCAATTCTTAAGTATGCTGATCTTGGTAGCCTTTTTGTGAATATAGTCATTAATGGCACTCATATAAATAATGCTTTGATTGATTTGGGAGCATCCATTAATGTTATGACAAGGGATATTATGCAGCAGCTTGAAATCACTAGTCTCAGACCTACACCTACAGTCCTACAACTTTCTGATAGTTCTACAGTTTGACTTGATGGTATGATAGAAGATATAGTTGTTGCTTTGGATTCTTGGGAATACCCTATAGAATTTATGATCCGGTCTCCTAAGGCCACATTGGGAGGATATCCAATGATCTTGGGAAGACCTTGGCTTGTTATAACTGATGACGGTGAGGGGATATGACTATTTCAGATGGAAATACTACCAAAATATTAGCTTTGTACTCTCCTGCTCAGTCCCAATTTGATCAACAACAAGCCGCTTGGCCTAACTTGGGAGAAGAATTTGAAGAAGGAGTTGACTCTATCAATCACTTATGATGATTAATAGAGGACCATTCATCCAACTTCATGACGATGACTTAATTCTTTACAAAATTCTGACAAATGAGTTAAGACAAAAGCAGTAGTTGCAGGACTTAGTATCAAATATTTCATAATCAGACTTTCCTGCAGCCACTAATATATTGCATACTCTATTGCCATAGGAGGTCTCCACTTCTCATTTTTCTAGTGTATCTCAGATTGATCTTACTATCACAATGGAAGTTGATTCAAATAAATATTTGAATATCAATAGTAATCTTACAGCAACTCAAAGAGTAGCACTTGTGGACTTGCTCAAATGTCGTAAACATGCTTTTGCATGGGATTACAAGGATATGCATGGAATTGATACTATAGTTTGTACCCACTGTATCTAAATAAAAGAAGATTGTAGACCACTTACATAGCCACAAAGAAGAATCAATCCCGCATTAAGAGAAATAGTCAAAGAAGAGTTGCAGAAATTGTTAAATGTTGGGTTTATCTATCCTATTGTGGATAGTTAATGGGTATCACCTTTAGTGATAGTTCCCAATAAGGGAGGAAAATGGAGAGTACGTGTTTATTACAGAGCCTTGAATTTAGCAACCAGAAAGGATCATTTTCTATTACCATTTGTGGATCATGTATTAGACTCTTTGGTAGGGAAGTGACATTTCTCCTGTCTCGATGGATTCAGTGGCTACAACTAGATTCAAATTGCCCCAGAGGATCAAGAAAAGACTATATTTACTTTTCCTTGGGGAACATATGCATATTTTGTTCTTCTTTTTGGATTATGTAATGCTACAACTACTTTTCAAATAGCAGTGATAAGCATATTTTTCAGATATTTCTCAAGACAACATGGAAATTTATATGGATGATTTTACAACCTATGGTTCAGAATTTGAAGAAGCATTGGAGAACCTGAAGAAAGTTTTGCAATGGTGTAAAGACTATAATTTATCATTGAATAGTGAAAAGTGCTTCATGATGATGCATGAAGGTATAGTTCTTGGTCATCATATCTCTATAAATGGAATACAAGATGACCCAACAAAAATAGAAGTTATTCAAAATATCACAGCACCGGTAAAGCAAAAAGATGTCAGAAGTTTTCTTGGTCATGTTGGAAATTATAGAAGGTTTATCAAAGATTTCAGAAAAATTGCAATCCCTTTATATTCTCTTTTGACCAAGGATATGGAATTTAAATGGACTTCCTCATGCAATGAAGCTTTCTTGAAGCTCAAACAAGCTTTGACCCAAGCACCAGTTCTTAAAGGTCCAAACTGGTCCTTACCATTTCAAATTCACATAGATGCATATGATTATGCCAATGGAGTAGTCTTAGGATAGAAGAGTGATAATTTGGAGAGTGCAATTTATTATATCAGCAAGAACATGCAAGGGCTTGAGCTAAATTACACAGTCACTGAAAAATAAATGTTAGCAGTTATCTATGCACTCAACAAATTTAGGCATTATAATAGGGTATCCTATATTTGTGCATACTGATCATACCACAATCAAATATCTCATGAATAAACCTTGAATTACAAGAAGACTGGATCGTTGGTTACTGTTGAAGCAAGAATTTTATATCACAGTTATTAATAAACCAGGAAAGTCCAATGTGGTTGCAGATTATCTTTCAAGGCTTCAATTGTAGGATGATCCTACAACCATGGATGATGCTTTTCCAGATGAATATTTATTCCTTATACAGGCACACACTCCTTGGTATGCTGATATTGCCAATTATTTAGTTGCTAATAAAATGCCAATTCATTTTTCTTCTAAAGAAAGAAGATTGTTGGTGGAGAAAGGCTTTAACTTCTCATGGATTTCTGATTGTTATTCTATACGGGACTTGACCAAGTCATGAGAAGGTGTGTTAGAGAGGACAAAACATATGATATCCTACATGCATGTCATGATGAACCATGTGGAGGACATTTTGCTGCTAAGAGAACAACACTTAAAGTATTGAACACAGGATATTATTGGCCAACATTATATAAGGATGAATCACATTATACAAGGAAATGTGATAGATGCCAGCGCATGGGTAGGCCAACTAGATTTGATGAAATGCCATTATATCCACAAATACTAGTTGCACCATTTGATAAATGGGGATTAGATTTTGTTGGGCCAATTGATCCCCCTTCTAATGGAAAATCTTATATTCTGGTATGTATTGATTATGTAACCAAATGGGTGGAAGCATGAGCTATGACACATGCAAGAGATAATAAAGTGGCTGAGTTCCTCTATGAAGAAATATTTACTAGGTATGGAGTTCCAAGGGAAATTATTTCAGACCAAGGACTACAATTTACTTGCACATTTATTGTAGCCTTGGTCAATGAATACAATATAAGGCACATAATGTCTACCCCATACCATCCACAAGCAAATGGACAAGTAGAAGCCACAAATAGGGATATAGAAGCTATTGTTACTAAAACAGTAGCTGTTCATAAAAAATATTGGTCTCAAAGACTTCCTAAAGTCATTTGGGCATATAGAACAACATGGAAAATAACAATTGGTTTAACACCTTTTGAAATGATGTATTTAAAAGTAGCAATGATGCCTATTGAGTTTGCACACAAAACTCTAAGAACAACTCTACAATTGAATATGACACTTTCTGAAGCACAAAAAGACCATTTTTAGCAATTTAATTCTTTGGATGAGTTGAGAAAAATGCTTGTACAACACACAAAACTTATTCAAAAACAAAGAGCTAAGTGGCATGACAAGTACATAAAGGAGAAGAAATTTCAAGCAGGTGACTGGGTGTTGCTATATGATTCAAGATATTAAAAATACTATGGGAAAGCATCTAACAAGAGGGTTAGGTCATATGAGATAGAAGAAGTTTTAAAAAATGGAGCAATTCGCTTGACCACTATTGATCCAGTTCGATTCAAGCTTTAAGTAAATGGTCACCAACTACACCTCTATCATAGGCCTGCAATCAAAGAGCAGTTCCTGAAGCAATTCACTAGTAAAGATCAAAAATCAGTTCTTGCAACAATTGGGCAAGTTCCTACTGCCATAGAAAGGAGCATTCAGGGTATGGTTCCTGAAGCTTTTGTAGCGAATGTTCCTAGCACTCTATAATTATTCAAGAATCATTTCATAAAGATATTTCCATGTCTTATGAAAATATTATTGTCTATAAATAAATTTTCCATCCACATCATCCCATCTCATTTATTTATCTATCATTTCATTCATGTCAAATCATTTCATTTCATCATTCTTTCTGCTAGTCGTTTCATGCATCATTCATTCGCATGACTGCAAGTATGTACATATCTTATTTTTTATTAATTATGCATTTATTATTTTATAGTGATCATTGCCTATTTCAAATCCGCGTACAGTTCCCTATATCCTTTCTGCATGTGTGGACACATGCCAAAATAAGTTTGGGGGGGGGGAGTGTTTTAAGGTCTGATTTCCAAGATTAGTAATTATCCATCCTTTTCAGTAACCTGATTTTCATTGCCTACCATCATTATTTTAATGAGATATTCTTTGGCATGAGTAAGTAATGAATTCTACCACCAAAACTGGAAGTAAGGAAGGAATTTTCAAGCAAATATTTACAGTTTACAGATTACTTCAGGTCCTCATTCTCAGTTGTGGAAATTATTTTATGAGCTAAGATAGTCATGGGTGGAGATCCTATCTGCCATGAACCAGTAATCCATGATGCGTTGCTACAAGATTCCCTATGTGAGCATTATTTCTGGTTGCATGGTTGGATTGACTACTTTTTGAAAATAATAGATTATCATGAGGAAATTGCTTCCGAGTTCATGCATTCATTCGATCAAGGGGAAGCTTATGTCAAAGGATTAAGGGTTATTAATAGAGAACAACAAATAGCTGAAGTTATTAGGTTGTTGTAGGAAGGAGAGTTGTTTCCTAAATCAAAGGATGCAAGAAGTGCCAAAGCTGAATTTATGCACCCCACAAATGGACCTCTAATGGTGGACAAGTAGGGAGCCAGATGGGTATCTCTTCTAGCAGAATGGCCCCAGCTAGCATTGTATATAATGAAATACATTACCTATGATGGAAGGTATTCAAATTTACATTTAGCCCATTTCAAATTTCTTAGTCATTTATGGCATGCACGAAGGGTAAATGTTCCAAATTTTCTATACCACCTTCTTTCCATAAGTGCCAAAGAAACACAGAAGAATGGAAATCATTGTATCAGTCATCATGGTTTGATAAAATTGTTGGTAGAACATTCTCTTAGGGATGTTTCTCAAATGGCATGGGGAGTATTTGAAGATATATTGTAATTTAGGGTTGAAGATGCTCCTGTTGCAGAGGAATTAGCAACTCAAGAGGAGGATATAGGAGAGCCCTCATCTCCTATAATTTCTGCAGGAAATGAACCTCCTATTTTCAAAGAAGCTTTAATTATGAAAGAGGAAGTAATGGTGGAAACAAACATTGTGCATCCCTCCACTTATTTCCAAAGAGGAGTGGCATCTTCTAAAAGAAAAGGGAAAGAATTAGAAACAATTGATGCAGAAGATGAAACTATGGTTCAACCGCAAACAACATAGGTTTCTCCAGCAGGCAAGAGACGTAAGCCGAAGGGAAATACTCTTGCAGCGAAGCCTCTAGTAGAAATCATTCCTACAACTACTCCAAAGGTATATGCAAGAAGGACTCGAAGTAGTACACAGAAAGTTCATCCAATAGGTGATGCAATAGAGGCTATTTCACTTGAAACATCAGAAGAGGAACATGAGAGTCCAGCAGAGGGTAAAATCTAGGAAGAACGTGGCATTGACAGACTTTCAAGTCTGGCATATGTGGCAGAACAATTTGAAGACCCTGTTGAAGAAATTCCATGCCCTAAGGTAACAACTATTAGACGTCCATAATCTCTCACTAGTTTATCTATTGCATTAACATTTTATAGGCAGTGAGAGATAGAGAGGGCTAGGTTACATAGAATTATTAATAAGCAATTGAGGGAAATTAAAAAGAGGGATGATAAGATTGAGGAATTGGAAGATAATATTGATACAATTACTAGAATGGTCCCTGAATTAATGCAATGTAGGGCTCCCCCAAGAGTTTATGATTTGCATCTAAAAGAGCAGTATTTAATTTTTAAGCTAAACTGCATTATTAGAGACCTTAACCCTTCTTTAGACACCCCAAAATAATTTTATGATGCTTATCAAACCTCTCCAACAACTGTTAAAAATTTATTGTGTGAATTTTACTTGCGTAACTATGTTGTGACTTCTGACAGCGAGTGGAATCCCTTTTTATACATCGGTGATATCCACATAAAAGCATTAATGTCATGGGTGCAAAATGAGATTAGCATGGGAACTCAGGCCAAAGCATATAGGAATCTTGAATTTCATTGTTCATTGCCACTTAGGACTGAAGCCAAAGACCCAAGGGTTTTTTAGTATGATTGGTAGAAGCTATTCACAAGGCCAAATGTAAGGAGTTGGGTATTACCAATGAGGGAAGAAATATTCTAAGCATATGAACACTTGATTGAGAATGAAAGTTGGTGTAGTAGTGCCCTTCCTAACTCTTTCTCTTTCTCTTTTTTGTTGCTGATATGCTTCTTTAGAAGCCATTGTACATGAATAAGAGCCATGAGTTCATGTGTGCTAGACTAGGTCCTAGTTTTAGGTCCTTAGTGAGTTTGTTGTGATTTCCTGGGCAGGAGAGGTTGAGTGTGCCAGGAGTGTGTGTTAGGCCTTATTGGCATGTTGATTTCCCTAGGATAGCCCAAAATAGGCTTAGGAGTCATGAAAAGCAACAATGACAAAGTTGCTCAAAAGATGCAAAAGTTGCATGACAACTTTTAAAAGTTGTCAAGCAAATTTTCCACCCAAAATGGTCATAGACCCTTGTTGTGCATGGAGAGCCCTAATTTTGGTACACTAACTGAGGAAAAGGTGGTATAAGTACTGGCAAACCCTAAATCAGTGGGTTGGATGTCAGAGATTGTATGGCTCTAGCAAAGAGATCAGACTGAGACTGTAAAACTGTTACTAGTCAATTTGAATGAAGAAAACAAGCAAGTTAATGGATTGAGAAATGTTTGAATCTATGTGGAATGTTTTTCATGGTGTAAATAATTTCATTTCAAGAAATTAGTTTAGGTTTTTACTTGCAATTTGAATAAGTTTGTAAATAGTTTGGAAACTGTCTTCTTACTGTCCAGTTTTGGACAAGATTGTGTAAATGAGGTCTTAACTCCATTTCCCGTTGTGGAACCATCATGAAACTATGGGGAATGGATGTGAAGACCCTATAAATTAGTCCCAAGCAAGAACGACCCTTCAAAATGCAGGAAGGCCAAGAAAAGACCTACTCCTAGGCGGGACTGAATAATGCCCGGTTAGGAGAGGTCAGATTGCAGAGGTCTTGGAGAGAAAGGTTGAATAGTGGAGAGGGAATCCTTTGGAGGAAGTGTAGAGGAGTGTTTGAAGCATCATTGATGTGAAGGAGGAGCCTCCACCAATCAAAACAAGGTGGCAAACACTCAAAACCTTCACTGTGACCCAGGCAGACTTCAAAACCCTCATAAAACCCTTGTAAAACCCCAAAATTTGCCCTAGGCACTGTACGGCCACTTGAAGGCCCAAAACCTAGAAAATCCTTGAGTCCTTGCCAATTGATTGGCAGTCTATTTTGGGAGTTAGGGTGGTGTATGCATCGTTTGTGAGAGGGAGCCCTAGAAGACCGGTTAGGAGGCCTAATTGGTCCTAATCCTTGTAGCCCTTTTTGAAGGCAAAAATCCAAATTTGTGAAATTGGTAAGGGGTTAGAATCTTGAAACCTCTTGGGGGCTCATGAATGGGTGGAAAAACCTTGAAATAGACCTAAAACAACCTTGCTAAGACCTTGGAAGGTGTGGAACAAGATTAGCCCTTATTAGCCATAGTAAGGGGTTTTGAGTCTCATGAGTAGGTGAGACCTTAGGAGTAGCAAAGCAACTCATTGGTGGGTGGATTGGGCAAGGTCAGGGGATTCCTCAAGCAAAGGAAGTCCTAGAGACCCTAGGGTTTTAGGAGAACACCAAGAGATCCAAGGAATGGATCCAAGAGCATAGACTAGGCTAGTCTATCCTATACCCCATCCCATCAGATTGGTATTAGAGCAAGTTAAAGATTTTTTGTACTGCGTATGTCTCTATATACTGGTGAATAAGTAGGGGAGAGAAAAATGGTTACTAATGCAGAGCTAGCTAGAGAAGTAGAAGAGTAGAAGGAGAAGAATAGACTCCTTGAAGCAGCCATGAGTGAGATAAGGGATAAACTGCAAGAAGTGGTGGATCAAAGAACACATGAACCTTGGGATGAAGACACCAAGGGTAAAAGCAAGAGAACTATATACATAGATGACATAATTCCTAAACTAGATCCCTTGTTCAATGAAGAACCTTTTGTGAAGGCTATTAAGGCTTTGAACACCAAAGCTTTTGAAGGATTGCCACTTTTCAGTGGAAGAATGGACATAGACACTGTCATGGAATGGATTGAGGGCATGGAAAACCACTTTGAGTGTGAAGGAGTGATAGAGGCTTAGAAGGTTAAAGTTGCCAAATCAAGATTAAGGGGAACAACTTTGACATGGTGGAAGTACCTACAAGAAGAAAGGGTTAGCATGGGAAAGCTACCAATTGCAAATTGGAAGGCTATGGTGAGTAAGATTAAGGAGAACTACTTACAAGAGGATTATGAAGTCCAACTTCATAAGAAGAGACAAGGATTGAAGCAGAAAGATCTTGATGTAACCTCCTACAATGAAGAGTTTCAAAAACTTTGTCTTAGATCAAAGGTTCAAGAAGATGAATCTATTAAGGTGGCTAGGTATCTAAGCGGCCTAAAGTAGAACATTTAGGATGAGATAAGCCTATGGACTCCTACTACTATTCAGAAGTGTCATAAGCTTGTTGTCAAGGTAGAAGAGAGGAATAAAAGGAAAGGAGACTCCAATAAAAGGGGTAGAGGCAGAGGTAAAGACTAAGTGAATCATCGAGGTGGTTACCAAAGCAAAGCAAATGAACCAAGAAACCAAGGAGAAGCCAAGTTGACTGAGCATGGTAGTGAAACCAATCTCAAAGGAGGACATTCCAAAGGAAGAGGTGCATAAGGTGGTCCAAATAGAGGTAGAGGTACCGGCAGAGGTAACTCCTATTTTGCAACTATGAAGTGTTACAATTGTGGACAATTGGGACACCCGACATATAGATGCCCTGACAAGCCTACCTCATCAAGCAATGGAAAGAGGGTTGCATATGCACAAGAAGACTCTTCAAGCAACAAGACACCGGATGTGGACCAGATTGAATCAGAAGTTGGTGAGAATCTGATGTTCAATAGGATTTTGATCAGACAACCGGTTAAGGAGAAACCCAAACATAGGAGAGCATTGTTTAGGGTGAGATGCAAAGTTCTTGGTAAAGTGTGCAAGGTGATAGTTGATACAGGCTCAACTGACAACATCATCTCAAAAGAGGCAGTTAGGAAGTTGAAACTCACAAGAATACCCCACACCAATCCTTACAAAGTGACTTGGTTGAACAAAGGACAGAGTGTGCTAGTCAATGAGCAGACTTGGGTAGAGTTTTCTATTGGAGGATACAAGGACAAGATCCTTTGTGATGTGTTGCCTATGGATGCATGTCATTTATTGCCAGGAAGACCCTGGCAATTTGATAGGAAGGTGATCTATGATGGAGAGGAGAACTCCATATCCTTTAAGAAGGACAGCAAGACCTTCAAGATTTAGTCTTTGATAGAGGATGAAGAGGGCACTTCAAAAACACCTAGTGTTTTAATGGCTACTGGTAAAGAGTTCTTAAATTTGCTACATGAGGAGGAGATAGTGAAGTGTGCCATCTTTGTGAAGCCAAGTGAGAAAGAAGACAAGTTGCAGGCAGAAGTACCCAAGGAGGTGAAGCAGATGTTGAAAGAGTATAAGGATGTAGTGAGTGATGGAGAACCTGCAACACTCCCACCAAGAAGGTCTATAAGTCATCAAATAGACTTTGTTCCCGGTGCATCCTTACCTAAAAAGGCTACATATAAGCTCACACCTGATCAGAATAAGGAACTAGCAAGGCAAGTGTAGGAGTTATTGGAACAAGGACTGATTAAGAAGAGCATCAGCCCATGTGCAGTCCTGGTAGTGCTAGCATCAAAAAAAGGAGGTAAGTGGAGACTATGCACTAACTCAAGAGCAATCAATAGGATTACCATAAGGTATAGGTTTCCTATTCCTAGAATAGAGGATCTAATGGAATGTTTAGGAGGGGCTATGTATTTTACTAAGCTTGACCTTAAAAGTGGTTATCACCAGATAATAATTAAGGAGGGTGATGAGTGGAAGACTTCTTTTAAAACCACTAATGGATTGTATGAATGGCTTGTGATTCCATTTGGGCTTACTAATGCTCCAAGAACCTTCATGAGGTTGATGAATGAGGTGGTGAAAGACTTCACAGGCAGACTTGTGGTGTTGTACCTAGATGATATTCTCATCTATAGCAGAACCAAGGAAGAACGCCTTGAGCATTTGAGGTTAGTTTTGGAAAGGATGCATGAGGAGAAACTATTTATCAACCTTAAGAAATGTGACTTTTTGAAGCAAGAGCTGGTTTACTTAGGATTTGTGGTGTCCAAAGGAACCTTGAAGATGGATCCAAGCAAAGTGGAGGCAATTTTGAATTGGCCTACACCTAAAATAGGGACTAAAGTTAGAAGTTTCCATGGATTAGCTCAATTCTATAGGAAATTTGTGAGGAATTTCAGTGGTATATGTGCACCAGTCCTTGACACCATTAACGGAGGTCTAAAAACTAAGTTTAAATGGACTGAGCAGGCAGACAAAGCATTTCAATTGTTGAAACAGGAAGTAGTCACAAAACCTATCCTTCTCCTACCTACGTTTGATAAGCTATTCACCTTGGAGTGTGATGCAAGTGGAGTTGCAGTAGGTGGTGTGTTGAGTCAAGAGGGAAGACCTGTGGCATTTTTCAGTGAGAAGCTTAATGAAGCAAAGAAGAAGTACTCAACTTATGATCTAGAGTTGTATTCATTAGTGCAGTCTCTAGAGAAATGGAGGCATTACCTACTTCCAAAAGAATTTGTAGTGTTCACAGACAATCAGGCATTGAGTTACATAAACACTCAAGAGAAGTTAAGTAATAGGCATCTGAAATGGATGGAATACCTCCAATCCTTCACCTTCACCATCAAACATATGAAGGGGCAACTTAATAGGGTGGCAGATGCATTGAGCAGAAAGTTGTTGATAGTTCAAGAATTACAGTTGCAAAGCATAGGCATAGAAGGTTTCAAAGATCTCTATGAAGGAGATGAAGACTTTTCAACATCTTACAATGTTTGCAAAGAGTTTGAGAACCATTTCCATGGTGAGTATGTAGATTACACTCTCCAAAATGGTCTCTTGTTCAAGGGTAACCAGTTGTGTGTACCTAGAGGATCCATGAGGGAGAACGTCATCCAAGAGAAACATAATGGCAGTTTAAGTGGACACTTTGGGATTAATAAGACCCTAGATTTAGTATAGAGGTACTCCTATTGGCCAAAGTTGCCAAGGGATGTGAAAAGATATGTAGAATAGTGTGGTGTATGCCAAAGAGCCAAAGGTGGATCAAGCAACGCTGGCTTATATCAACCATTACCGATTCCTAACAGACCTTGGGAATGCATAAGCATGGACTTTGTAGTAGGACTTCCCAAGACAAAAATAGGTATGGATAGCATCTATGTGGTAGTAGATAGATTTTCCAAAATGAGTCATTTTATCCCATGTAAGACTACACATGATGCAAGCTATGTTGCACATCTTTTTTTCAAAGAGATTGTTAGGATTCATGGACTCCCTTTAAGCATTATTTCAGACAGGGACAACAAGTTCATGCGTCATTTTTGGCAAACATTATGGAGGAGACTAGGAACCAACTTGTCATTTAGCTCAGCTTACCATCCACAAATAGATGGTCAGACTGAAGTCATCAATAGGGTGTTAGGTAACTTGTTGAGGTGTTTAACTAAGGAGTATGGCCAAACATGGGACCTAATCATTTCTCAAGCAGAGTATGCATACAATGATAGTGTGAATAGAACCACTAGTAGAAGTCCTTTTGAGGTTGTCTATGGCAGACATCCAAGAGGAGTATGTGAGTTGAGAGACCTTGGTAGTTTGGAAATGAAGAGTGGGCAAGCAGAAGACTTCAATCAAACCATCAAGGAAGTTCAGGAACAAGTTAAGAAGGCCATCCTTGAATCCACTCAAAAACTGAAAGCCAAAGTGGAAGAGAAAAGGAGAGAAGTTCAGTTTAAGGTGGGTGACTATGTGATGGTCCATTTGAGTAAAGCTAGGATGCAAGTTGGTAAGCCTACCAAACTACAGATGAGAAGGGTAGGACCTTGTAGAGTCCCATCGCAATAAGGTAAGAATGCCTACAAAGTTGACCTGCCTTCAGATTTAGCTTTATCACTAGTCTTTAATGTAGCTGACTTGATCATGTATAAGGGTGAGATAGAAGGGCAGACTGAGAACCAAGCCAAGGTACTGCAGGACCTTGATGTTAATGTCTTACCATAGGTGAAGAAGCCTAAAGTAGAGGAGATCTTGGAATCAAGGGCGAAGAAATCAATTAGACACCAGGTCTACATGGAGCACTTAGTGAAATGGGCAGATCAACCAGTATCTGAAGCTACATGGGTGGAGGAGAGTAGGTTCAAGGCACTTGGAATAGACCCGGCTCTCATCTCCTCTTCTTTTTCTTAATTGTGTGTAGAGGGGGATTATGGTGTAGGAGAACCCTTCCTAAATCTTTCTATTTCTTTCTTTTGTTGGTGATATGCTTCCTTAGAAGCCATTGTACATGAATAAGAGCCATGAGCTCATGTGTGCAAGACTAGGTCCTTGGTGAGGTTGTTGTGATTTATTGGGTAGGAGAGGTTGAGTGTGCCAGGAGTGTGTGTTAGGCGTTATTGGCATGTTGATGTCCCTAAGATATCCCAAAATAGGCTTAGGAGTCATGAAAAGCAACAATGACCAAGTTGCTCAAAAGATGCAAAAGTTGCATGACAACTTTTAAAAGTTGTCAAGCGACTTTTCCACCCAAAATGGTCATAGAACCTTGTTGTGCATGGAGAGCCCTAATTTTGGTACAATGACCAAGGAAAAGGTGGTATAAGTACTGGCAAACCCTAAATCAGTGGGTTGGATGTCAGAGATTGTACGACTCTAGCAAAGAGATCAGACTAAGACTGTAAAACTGTTACCAGTCAGTTTGAATGAAGAAAACAAGCAAGTTAACGGATTGAGAAATGTTTGAATCTATGTGGAGTGTTTGTCATGGTGTAAATGCTTTCATTTCAAGCAATTAGTTGAGGTTTTTACTTGCATTTTGAATAAATTTGTAAATAGTTTGGAAACCAACTTCTTACTGTCTAGTTTTGGATAGGATTGTGTAAATGAGGTCTTAACTCCATTTCCCATTGTGGAACCATCATGAAACCATGGGGAATGGATGTAAAGACCCTTTACATTAGTCCTAAGCAAGTAGGGCCCTTAAAAATGTAGGAAGGCCAAGAAAAGACCTACTCCTAGGCGGGACTGGACAGTGCTCGGTTAGGAGAGGTCAGATTGCAGAGGTCTTGGAGAGCAAGGTTGTATAGTGGAGAGGGCATCCTTTGGAGGAAGTGTAGAGGAGTGTTTGAAGCAGCATTGGTGTGAAGGAGGAGAATCCACCAATCCAAACAAGGTGGAAAACACTCAAAACCTTCACTGTGACCCAAGCAGACTTCAAAACCCTCATAAAACCCTTGTAAAACCCCAAAATTTGCCCTAGGCACTATACGGCCACTTGAAGGCCCAAAACCTAGAAAATCCTTGAGTCCTTGCCAATTAATTAGAAATCTATTTTGGGAGTTATGGTGGTGTATGCAACATTTGTGAGAGGGAGCCCTAGAAGACTGGTTAGGAAGCCTAATTGGTCCTAATCGTTGTAGCCCTTTTTGAAGGCAAAAATCCAAATTTGTGAAATCGGTAAGGGGTTAGAATATTGAAACCTCTTGGGGGCTCATGAATGGGCAGAAAAACCTTGAAATAGACCTGAAACAACCTTGCTAAGACTTTGGAAGGTGTGGAACAAGATTATCCCTTATTAGCCATAGTAAGGGGTTTTGAGTCTCATGAGTAGGTGAGACCTTAGGAGTAGCAAAGCAACTCATTAGTGGGTGGATTGGGCAAGGTTAGGGGATTCCTCAAGCAAAGGAAGTCCTAGAGACCCTAGGGTGTGAGGAGAACACCAGTAGAACCAAGGAAAGGATCTAAGAGCATAGACTAGGCTAGTCTATCCCATACCCCATCCCATCAAAAGTGCAACTGCAACTGATTGCCTGATTAAACGTTGGAATAATCTATCAGAAGACTTGAAACAGGGTGAACCTCATTCACTGCCAAATTTTCATGCATCCATACAGAGAGCCCCTAAATACATCCACTTAGGAATGATGAAAAACAGTGACTAGCTACCTTTGATCTTTCAGCCCCCTATCCTCATGTGGCCATTGTTGAGATGCGGGATTTCAAACAAAACCTATGATGCAGCTACAAAAGAAGCCAGATGGGCTAGACTAGAAAAGATGAAGGGATTATATTGGAATTTGGCTTGAGGAGGGACAGGTCAAGGAACTATTGGTGACTTAAGAGTTAGTGCCCAAATTAGAAACTTTCCTCTTGCTGGAGGATCAATAAGACACTAGGTTGGTGGGCATGATGAGCTGAGATATTAGCTCCTTTTATTCCTAGAACTCATAATTTTTTGTCATGTTTTGATTTATATTATTGGATGGTAATGATGTATTAAAGTTTGACTATATGCATTTCAGATGTTAACTAAGCCCATTAAATCATGTTTTGTCTTTACCAGTTATTCTTGCAGCCATGTGATTCATTCATGTTGCCATATGGATTGTCATTGGCGATATCATGTGTGAAATTAATAGATGTTATGACTAATTAAAATAAATATATGTATGCTTGTATGTTCTCTCTTTTGAATTGCAAGAATAAATGAGATGTTGTGGAGAAGGTTCTCCTGTCACACCAATTGCAGTTTGAGATATTCAAGGAGGCAACTAAAAGTTCAAATTAGAAAAGAGGATAATGAGTGTAAGGAACGATAGAGGAGAAGTAGGTGAGCAAGACTCATTTATGTCTCAATCTAGTTGGACATCAATCTTCTAATACCGTCACACTATGTTTTGGTTGTGGTTTGGTTTAGATCCACATTTTTAGTGGCTTAACTCTGACTGTTCTCCTTCATAAATGTTATCTGCCTCTTCTCATCAGCATGATCTTAATTGTAAAGTTATTGTTTTCCTTTAAATAAGTGTCTTTGTCTCTTTTTCAGAGGTTAGAAAGAAAAGAGAAGAAAAAGAACAAAAGATTTAGAAATAAATTTGCAGTGTTTTGAGTTTCTTTTGATTCTGAATAATGTATCGACTTTTGAGAAACAATGAATAAAGATATGTTATTCTGATCACTTAGAGTTATTTTGGAAGCCTGGAAGCACTCATCCAAGGGGCCCACTTGGTGAATGTTCCTGTGCTTTTGTTAAAATTAGTTTTCTTCTTTTGCTGCAGTAGACATCCTTGCATTGATTGTTCCTACAACCATTGGAAACAGATCCATTGACTGTTCCTGCAACCATTGGAAACAGATCCATTGACTATTCCTATAGCCAAAGCAAGCAGAGTAGTTCCTATTTGACATCTTTGGACTTAGTTAGTATTTCTTGAGTGAAATTTATGTTAATGCAGATTTTTTCCTGTAGCCATTCATTTGTTTTGATTCTTACTTTTGCCCCATAGATGTTAGTTACTATAGTAATACAGGGTAGCTATCACCAGAACTTAGTGCATATATAGTGTAGACCCATTTCAAGTATTATGTCCCTGGGTTGACAATCAAATGAACACCAGCTATGGAGATAGTAATTTCACATAGTGAATGTCCAAACTTTGAGTTAAGACTTTAACTATAGTTATTATTCTTATTGTTGGATTGAACAAATCTTAGTTTCAAATTCATCAATAACCTTCTTTTCTTTATCCAGCAAGGTTTTTAAAAATGAAATATTTTCAACTACTTTCTTATACTTCTCTTTGCTATCATCCAAGTCTATCAAAGTAGATCTCAATTCGCCTTCCATGTCAACTATAACATCCACATTGTTTCATCCATTTTGATCTATATCATCCATGCCATTTAATTATTCTTCAAGATAGTGTTCAAAGACCAAGATCTACCTTAGCAGTTAAGCTAACTCTTCAAGAATCATGTCTCTGATACCAACTTTTTAACACTACAAAAATTTGAGAGGGGGGTGAATCAACATTCATAAAATATAACCAAATTAAAAGTGATTCTAACTTTATCATTCATCCATGTCAATAAGTTGAAAGTAAATAGTAGTAACAACAAAACACATCCACACAAGAACACTAGGTTTTTATGTGGAAAACCCAAACTGGAAAAAACTACTATGAGAATTATAGCCACAATATATAGTAATAATTTTACAATAAACAAGGATTCTTGCCAGAAAGAGCTTATTTCTCTGAACTTGCAGATTGAGGTGCACAACCTCAAGCAAGATACAAAACATATCTCATAAAACAATATGAATAGTAGATCGAAATATATAGAAAAAATATTTGTTCAAATGCGGATAATAATTCATTGAATATATTCATCTATCTGCTCTGTACACCTCCAAATATCAACACTTACTAATTTGCATCTACTGGTCATTCATTTTTCTCTCTATATCCATATCCCATACACATACATATCTATGCACATACATTTTGCTTCTAATATAGAAAAAAGAGTAAGTAACGTGTACATAGAATCAAAACAAAGATACATTATCCAGTAGGTAAAAAGGATGTGTGAGGATTCACACCAAGTTGACATGCATTCCAATCAACATAAAATATATTTTATAGCCAATTGCTCAGACCAAAGTGCATAAACTGGTACACAACTTGTTCTTAAAAACACATAGTCTAATTCGAACCAAAACAAAATAAAGCAGTTCATCCAAAAGAACCATAACATTTATCACATCAAGAATAGAAACTTATAATCTCCTGAGCCATATATGGTATAAATACTTATTTCGGTCCACAATAAGTTTCTTCAAAGCAAAAAACATAAATACTTCTAGACTAAGTGAAGGACACCAATCCTGCAGAAACATATGTACTAAAACATCATTTCATATAATCTCATCAATATAATGTGAACCTATAGATATTTTTGTATCATAGTATCAAGAAAACAAACATCCAGACCACCATCTAGATGCATTGTACACCAACTTCACCTATCCATATCTGGATCACCAATAACAATTGAGGTGACATAATATTGACAAAGGTTTGACATCAATGACAACAATGACATCCATATGTCCAACAGGTTGTAACTTTTAAACCTACCATTGGATTTTTTATCATCATACACCATTGGAAATATTTTGAGGAGACCTACAATGTTGGCATGTGTTGAAGCAATGTTGAGCATCTTTCAAGCCCATTCAAATGGTCTAAGTCCCTCAAAAATGCATTTGTAGTTTTTATTAGAGAAATTTCTCCAAAAAATTGAATATATCCCAAATGCCACAAGATATTGTAATAATTCCTTCATCATTGGCTCTATTTAATTATTTAGGAGGTCTATGTAAGATTTCATGCAAAAATGACAACTTACTAAAAATAGTAACCCTACTAAAAATAGTAACATTGCCTTTATTCACCCTTATTGATAAAATAAGCAATATTTTTGGGTGATGGAAGATTGCTCTTATACCCTTGATGCTTGTGCATCATATTTTCTCCTTAAAGAACACACATTCAATTTTGTTGGACTTTATATGAGTGAATTTATTGTATTATTTATTGTGAGTTGAATTCTTACACATTTTATGTCATGAGCTAGGTAATGAAGACATACGTCAATTATGCCTTTTAAACCTCAAAAAGATGACAAAAACTAAAACTAAAACCCTTATTTTTTAAAACATGAACTCCCTAAAAAACATATACTGATATGGCACTTTATCTTAGAGCATTTATAGAATTGAACAGATGAACATGTCCATAAAGAGGCATATTAAAAATATGATATTCTAGAATATTGTCATGAAAAACTAACACCAAGACTATGTAGAGATTGAGAAATCTCACAAGTTTAAAAAATAGGACTCAAAAACGTGTTTATATGATCCAAAATGAGTATTTATCTGAGTGAGAAACAACCTCCTGAAGTTGACACAAAAAAAAAAATGCATCAATAGAGTAGGATTCAAAAGTAGAGAAAAGAGATTATGTCATTCTATTTTAAGCATGGAATATTCTTTATAAAAATAAGATTGCCTAGAATATTCTATTGATTTGAACTGACGATGTCATCAAATGGAACACTACATATAGGGAAATGAAATATTTGTTGTTTGAAATAATATTCTTGGTATCTAGTATGGGTTGATTGCATTGGCAGACACAATGATGATTTCATCCCTATCTATGAAATATTCTTTGCACCTATGTAGCGATGGCACCATCTTTTGTACCTGCCTAGTACCTACAAAATAAAAAATATTAATTTGAGAAAAGATAGTTTCTTGAAAGGTTTATAGAGGTCAAATTAGAGAATGCAAGATAAGGCAAGGATGTTTATGTAGTCTTAACATTATTATGGTACAGTGACTGTACGATTGTATAGATCCATACAACCTTAGAATGGATGATCCCAAAAATTCCCCCAAAAAACCAATCATTATAAATATAAGTGTTATATATGGAAATTGTTTCTTTGTCCCCCAAAAGCCAATCTTGACATCTGTTTCACTCCACGGCACATGATTGAAGCCTACCAACTACTCATTGAAAAAATTACTATCGAAGATTCTCATATAATCCATCTTATTAGAAAGGCTAGATTTCTAGATAAGTGAAAGCATCTAACAAGTGTATGGTTATGCTAAGGTGTAATCTATGCCTTTATGAATTGGATATGTACTAGTAGTTCTTGTAGGTTAGAATCTATAGGACGGTTGGGAAATCCTTTATTGTTACTATAGTGTCGTGCCCTTGGGTCACTCCTTAGTAGAATGACCCTTTGCACCCACATTATAGTGAAAAAGTGTATCCCTTATAGTGACATATATATTGCAATTATTGTTCAAACAAATTACCTTTATCTATGTACTATTTAACTAATTTATTGATGAATTCTACATAACTACCCATCTATTTTTTTCCAAACCTTTTTATCACTTGGCTAAGTATTCATACATGTAATTTAAGACCAATAAGATGATCGAGAAGTCATTTATTCTCTTTTTAAAAAGATACAACCTTGAATGATTTCTTAGTAGAATGATTCTCCTTAGCCACATTCTAGTGAAAAAGGCTATAATTAATAGTGACAAATATACTATGTTTCTTATTTAAATAAAATATCTTTAATAAATATTTTTAAAATTATATTTTAAGAAATTATATTGTTTAGACCTCTTTTATATATATATACACGAACAAAGGCCTAGTTGATATAAGTAAATGTTTGTGTCCTATTAGCCTTTTTATAAAAGATCTTTACAAACAAAATATAAATGGATATATCTACGTGTCATGTAAGGATAGCATCTTAATGTTAATTGGGTGAGCTAAAAATAGTGGCTAAACGAACATACAAAGGACAAAATATGCTAAACGGAAAAGCTTCAAGAATTTTCTAACTTTAAGAAATGCTCACATTCAATCTATATTTACAACATTTATGGCATTAATGTGAGAAGTGAACAAGTCAAAAAGATATTGGAGAGAGAAATTTAATACTTTAATGTCATGCTAAGAAGGTGAGTAAGATGCCAAAATATACATTGATTATTGATTACTTTTCTATAAGCATAAAGATAGACGAAAATAATAGATCTATAAGTTTTGACAACTTTCAACAATAAACAATAAAGATAAAGTTTATCCCACCATTGATTAAATAAAAAAAATGTGTAAATTATAAAAGGGCTATGTTATTTACTTTGAGAATATGACGAAGAATATTATAATACAAATGATGTTATATGTTTTTTTGTTTCTGTGTCAAATAATTAGAGTTATATCAAATAACATTTCTAATAGAATATAAAATCTATTGTTCCCAACTTTAAATAATATGTTTAACTATAGATATAATTCCCAAACATATGAATTTTAACCTTATCATGGATTTTGTCTTATATTATATATCTAAACTTGAGGTCTGATTTCATGAAAATTGTGTTTGTCATTGATATCTATATTTATTAGTGATAAATATTGTATAGGTTTTTATGGTTTGTTTAGGATGTAATATTCTCCCCTCTTTTCACCATAGACAAATATTGTGGAATAATTAAATGTATTTCACATGTTCAAAGATATTTCAAGTAACATACAATATTCTTTATTTTCTTATTTAATAATGTTATTGATTAGGTAGAATAGGTCTTGAAGGGACCTTGGAACCCATTACAATGAGCATCAACTACTAACAAAAGATAAACAAAATAAATCTAGCAGACCTACAACATCAGCAAAAAAACAAACACAAAACCAAACACCAAAATAGGGCAAAAGCCCGAACCAGCCTACTGTTATTCTTTTAGAATCTTGGCAACTTCCATGTCCTTATGAATGTTCTTATATAATAATGTTGCATACTTTATATAATAATAATTTAATATTATTCCATTCAGGTTTCGGCCAATTACCGATCAAAAAAAATAAAAAATTAATATTATTCCTTGATTTCTTTTAGATGATTAACATATTGAATTAAGGGAACTAGGTTTGTCATTCTATACAACATTATAACACATTATTATTCTTTTATTTAGCATACGAACTTGATCTCAACATATTTACTCTTGCATACCTTACACATCAAAATATCAAATATAAGTCCACCCACCTAAACCACAGTTGAGCCTCAATATACTTTGATTAGCTAGGAAGCAAGAAAAAAATATTGTTGGATAAAGGCAATGGAAGAAGAGCTCAATCAAATACAGAAAAATTAAACATGGGAATTGGTACCTAGAATAGTAGACAAAAATGTGATAGGAACTGAGTGGATTTTCTAGAATAAGCTAAATGAACAAGGACAAATTACAAGGAACAAGGCAGGTTTGGTATGTAAAGGTTATTCACAAGTTGAAGGAATTGATTTTGAGGAAATTTTTGCACTAGTATATAGGATGGAAGCTATAAAAATGTCTCTTGCTTTTTCTACTTATAAGAACCTTAAGATGTATAAGATCAATGTTAAGTTAGCCTTTCTAAATGGATAACTTGAAGAAGGTATATGTTAAACAACTAGATGAGTTCAAGTTGTCAAAAGATGTAGATATGGATTGCAGAATGAAGAAGGCTTTAGATGGACTCAAATAAGCACCTAGGGCTTGGTATGCTAGATTGGATAGATATCTATTACAAAAAAAATTCAGAAAGGGTACCGCTTGCACAAATTCTTACTTTAAGATTGAAGTTAACAAGCTATTGATTTTTGTTTTTGTTGATGATATTATATTTGGAGGAAATGATGATCTGTGTAAGGAGTTTGCAGAAGAGATGTAGAAGGAATTTGAAATGTCAACAATTGGGGATTTGTCTTTCTTTTTTGGTTTGCAAGTTACATGGTTAGTGTTACTATTTACAAAGTTGTCATTAGTTTTATGTCCAAAGTCATTCTATATACTCTAGTCAGTTATTACTACCGAAATATTCAGTCAGTAAGCACAAAGCAGTCAGTTACAGAAGTTACAAGTCACAGAGTTTAGTATACACCGAGCTGTCTACCGAGTATCGTTCTATGACTACCGAGTAGCAAAGATGGTATACCAAGTTGATATACACCGAGTGAAACGTGTTACCAGATTCATTGAACCTAGACACATATGTGGAAATATATTACAAGATCGAGGAACAGGGAACTGTTATCACATAGGAAATTGCACCTTAAGATTTTGTATGATTTTGAGGACATCTATCCAATGAAATATTTTGTATGGTTATTCATTCGATGAATCATGTTTGTAAGATCGAAGCATGAACAGATCACCGTCATAAGAGATTTATTTATACAACATGAATTGAGGATCAAAATATATGGGTGTGAAGCAAGACATATGAAAAAAAGCAAAATCATGGGAAAGCACTGAGTGTTATGATTGTTATGATTGATAGAGATACACAGAGGTCACCAAGAAGGATTTCAAAGAACAGTCAAGGAACAGAGTAAATAGAAAGGTTTATCAAGTTATTTTATGGGTTACCGAGGTATGTTATAAGCAAGGTAATTTCATTTTGAGCACATAGAATTTGCTATAACATTTCAGATGTGAATTTGCAGATATTTTGTAAGATTTTGATTGTAATATTTTGAGTTGTAAGAGAAACCTTTAACAGGGTAAAAGACTCTAACAAAGTCTAAAGTCTTTAACCAGGTGCAACATTTAGAATATGTGTTGTAAAATCCTTTAGCAAGGTAGATCTAAAGATCTTGATACTCCTAACAGGGTAAGCTATCAGAAAAAGATAAACATGTAGCTCTAACCGAACAACCTTTATTATTGCAGTAGTGAAGTTGTGGGTGCCATCCCCACCACAGTTTTTCTCTCTAACAAGGAGTTTCTGTGTAACCAAAATATATGTGTTATGGAGTGAATCATGTATGATTGTTATTTATTTGTTTTAGCATTATATTATGTTTCAGCAATATTTAGTTTAAGCTTAATAGTAAAGTTATTGTTGAAGAAAAGATTTGAAGTACTGATTCACCCCTCCCCTCTCAGTACATTAGCTTTCCATATTGGGCCTAACAATTGGTATCAGAGCTTGAATCTTGGAAAAGGGTTTAACTGCCTAAAGAGAAAGATCTTATCAATGGAAGGCTACAAACAATCTCGGAGAATTGTGAATCTTCAAAATGAATTGGATCATGCTAATCAAGTGATTGCTGACATGCAGAAACAAATGCAAAAATCTCTGAAAGTTAGAAGAAAATTGTCTGATGATTTGCAGGACTCTCAAGAGCTGGTGGAACAAATTGAGACATCATCTGAGAATAGTATATCTGAAGAGACTGAAGAAATGATTGGAGCATTGAAAGAAAAGAACAAAGCACAAACTGATTAGCTGAAAGGAATGAAAAGAGAACATGAACATTTCAGCACACAGATGACTGAAAATCTTGATGCACTGAGGACAACCGAGGATAAATTAAGAGATATGGAAAGGGAAAAACAACAGCTAGAAGCATTAGTGTCTGAAAAGAATGATGAAATTACTAGGATGACTGGAATTCAAAGTAATCTATTAGATCAATTAGGTTATGCACAGCATGAAGCAAATCTGAAAGATGATGAGAATCAAGCATTGAAACTTGAAGTATCAAGGTTGACCGATGAACTTGAAACAGAGAAGAAATCCAAAGAAACACTGAAGAAGAGTTATGAAGCATCAAAAATGTTGGATGAGCAACTCAATACAAGAAGACCCAACAAAGATGCATGACTCAGTTACAAAGGAAAAGACTCTACCGAGAAGGGAATTCACACTATCGAGAGAGGAGAATCATCAAAGCAAGTTGGAAATAGGAAAAACATCAAAGGAAAGAAGCCTATTTGCAACTACTGTGGAAAACAAGGACATACTGGCAACATGTGCCAAATCAGAAAAGGTAAGCAACCAAATGTCAATAGATCTAATGGTTATTGCTACAATTGCAATAAGTATGGTCACACATCTAATCAATGTAGGACAAAGTGTGTTAGCAATTATCAGAAGGCAAAATTCAAAGGGTTTTGTAAAAACTACAATACATATGGACACGGTACCGAGAAGTGTTGGTTTAAGCAGAAGAACTATATGTGGTTTGCACACCAAGCAAATGCTAGAAGTTACCAAACTCACACAGATATCAACTGATAGTATATTGCAGCACCATGGGATTACAATACAAGGATATGGTGCGAATGTTGTGGAAGATATGGACATATAAGTGCCCACTTCTTTATAAGGTTTGGATTGAACAACCAAAGATCATGGAGAAATCCTGATATGGCATGTTTTCATTGTCACAAAGTTGGACACTTGGCTAGAGATTGCAGAGATCAACCTAGAGAAGATATATTGAAGAAATAAAAAGCAAATTCCAAATAATTTGGAAAAAGAAGGAAATTGTGTCAAATGAAGAAAGCACCTTACCTATCGAGTTAGGTGCATCTATTCCAAATTAATCAGTAAAGGTATGAAGGGACTGCATTCTCTCAAGGTTAAAATCTTAAACAGTTCCTATTTTATCATGTACTTAATTCAAAATCTGCATAGCTAAGATGCATTAGCAAGTTTTGAAATTTTATCAAGTCTTTTGGAGCACTAGTCAAGTCGGTAAATACAGGAAGTCTCGCTACTCGGTAAAAGCACAAAAAGGAAGGCAAATTAGTTTAGTGGAACCAAGTGCATTTAATGTTTTCTGACCTAACTATACGGAGCCCGATAAGGTAAAATGTGTACTTAAAGCTTTTGCGTGGTCATTTTACACTTACCAAGTTTTCAGAAAGCGGAGTGTTGCGATTCAAAGGCGATCAAATCTCTTCCGAAGTGAAATTCAAGGTATTTATATCAATCACAATGCATTGTCAAGCAAGTTAATTGATCATATCAGTTGTGAATATCTATTTTGTATTTACTAAGTAGAAAGCCTCTATTGGTTAAAAGTTTTCAAACCCTAAGGCTCTTTCGTTAGTGATTATCCAAAGTTTGAAATGGCTCCTAAGATTCAAAAACCCGTTATTGTTGATAACATTGAGAAGCCCTCATTGAAATACTCACTACCTCCCAAAGTAGCATCTGAACCATATGATAAAACTGCATTTTCACTCATTCCGGATAGGGTTTTATTAGTTGAGGATGTTAGATTCTTCACTAAGTGTCGTGTTGAGGAACTAGGTCACACAAAGATCAAGGACACATATGATGAATTGTATACCGATGGAAAACTGGATAGCAAGTTTGAACATATTAAAATCAAGGGATTGACTGAAGCCCTAACCTACCCACGAGTCTTCAAACCCCAATGGGTTAAAAATTTTTTTAGCAGAGTTCATGATGACTTTATGTGGTTAGAGGAGAAACCATTCAACATCACCAAGGAAATCATCCACTTGATCACCGGTTAACCTATTTTTGACCATGCTCGAGCTCAAAAAATGATTTCATAGAAAGAATTGATCACTTTAACTAGAGTTTAATCTGATTGCAGAGGTCTAAAATTGAACAATTTCATAGATGTAGAGTTGAAGTTTGCAATTAGAGTCATAGGTTATTGTTTCTTTCAATCGGCAAGGGAAAATAGTGTACCCTGTGCTACTGTTGATTTAGCCTATAAAATTGTGAAGAAAGGTATGAAGATTGATCTATGCGAAGTGTTGTTGAAAAATCTATTTGAAAATCTCAACACCATAAGGAAGCCGAAGAAGAACAACTCGACAAACACAATAAAGTTTGGATCACTTTTGGTATGCATGTTTTTCTATTTTGAGAAATTCTTTCCATCAATCGGTAATGTAGTTTGGGAGCTACACCGACCAATCACCCATCAAATCAATGACTTCATCAAACAGCTAGGTGATAACTTCAATGAGATTATGGATAATTATTTTAGCAAGTTTCAAGAAAAGATGCATAACAGGCACAGGATACCACCCCAGTTAGTGGAGAAATACAAGGATAGTATATGTTTTGAAGTGGACATCGACTACTGCTATGTCAATGTCGTAGAACCGAGAACTCAATCTTTGCCACCTATGGGTTATGAGATTGATTTTGACATTACATAGCAACAGATAGATGCTTTTCTTGCACTGCCAAGGCATGCTACCAAGATCAGATACGGTACATATGAAGAAGTTAAAGAAAAAGTCAAAATGAGCATTGTAGTACCAAAGGCTACAAGGAAAGCAACAAAAATGATTAAAGCATTAATGGAGAAATTTGGAGAAGGTTCTTCCTCCAGTCCTGTCAAGAGTGTTCAAGTCATCACCGAGGAGGAATCTGAAGCCCAAGAAGCAGCTATTACATTGAGCACCGAGTTGCCAAAAGGGAAAATTTTGAAAAGGAAGAAACAAGATACATCACAAGTATCACCGACTCCTCCAGTGAAATGCCCAAACACTAGATCATCTGTAGTGTCACCGAGCAAGAAACAGAAAAATATTGCAGTTCCAAAGGTAACAAAAATTTATAAGAAATCTACTCGGAGACTCATTTTGAACAAAGAGTCCAGTGACACCAAATCTGAAGACATAAATAAATTTTAGATTGTCAAAAGCAAAATGGAAGATGTACATAGTGTTGATAATTTTTGTGCAAAGCTGAAACAATATGGTGGATTTGGAGCATTTAGATATGTAACATATGACTCCAGATCTGATGCAGAAAAGAGGCAATTGAAGAAGCTGTAATCTGCACTCTTCTTAAATTTTGATTAGTCCCATTGGAAGTAACTAATTCTCTTCCAAAAGCATTGTACTTACACATTGATAACAAGTGGAAATATGCTATGGACTCGAAAAAGAAGATGAGAGAAAGAAGTCTAGTACATCTCTTTCCAGACATGTTGGTAGATGAGATAAGTGAACATCTAAAAAGCTACCACACAAACTTCCTAGTCAAGCAAAGAGCCTTGAAACTGATGAATGGCCTTTATCTTGATGTAGAGAACGAGACAAAATAAAAATGGCAAGAAATCTTTCAAATCAAGAGTACTGATGAGCAAGGTGAAGTTGAAATAGTGGATATCACCAAGCAAGATCCCGCTAAAACTATACAACTTGATGAGGATGTCATGGATACCGAGGTACAGGAACAGGAAATGATAGAAGGGAATGCTTATGCCAAACTGGTATCAAGTGAGTCAATTTTGGAACAAGTCAAGTCCTATCCTCTGGTAAGTCAACATGTTTCAACTAAGACACCTCAAGATATTGAACAAGGAAAAGAGGGTCAATAGTCTACAGAAGGAGAAGCTATTTATCAAGCCCCTTCAGGTACTAACAATGTTACAACTGAGACCCTGAGCAAGGATACATCGAAGGCTACATCTGAGGCTAAAGAAATTGACAAAAGTGTTGCCTCTACCAAGCAACCTACCGAGTGTAAACAAGCCTCCCAAGCCATTGTATTAGTTCAACCAGTGAAAGCCTCCTCCTCTAAAGAAAAGAAAATGAAAAAGCATAGTTTCAAGTTAGATTTGTCAAAACCAATTGTGTAGCCGAATGTAGACATATCCAAATTAAAAGGGCAAGCACTTATTGAATTTGGTGAACTATGCAAAGCCAAAGAAAAACAAGAGAGACAAATGGCTATACAAAAGAAAAATAGAGTACTTCATAAGGTCAAAGCACTATTAAAAGATATACTACCTGAAGCTACAGTATTCAACTAGATGAACTCCTCAATCAGATCGAGACATCTGGAGTAGACACATCTGAATACTTGAGCAAATTGAAGGACAAAGAGCTCACTGCAAAAATGATTGAAGAGGTACAAAAAGCCATTGCTATCGGTAAAGTAAAACTTGTCAAATTTATTGATGAGTTGTCCCCTCAACTCAAGCACATTCTTTATTTATTTTAGAAACTCTGTACATTTTCTTTATTCATTAAAGATATCAAGAATAAAACAGAAGTGGTTGAGAAAGAGATCACTGATCTCTCCAATAAATTGACCACTGAGCCAAATTCTATTCAGAATTTCTATACCAAGTTACAAATGCTCATGGCTCAACAATTGGAACTTAGGAATGAAGAGCACAAAATAAGGATGGACATTATGACTCTTCAAACCTTATTCATTCCACACTTGTCCTCCATCCAAGAACAGATCAACAAGGCTACCTCCTTATCCACTCAGCCAGAGTGAAGCACTTTAGATGGTCTGATTTCACTGTTAGCTGATATTACAGCTGAGAATTCACTCATGGATAGTGTCAAGGATGTACTCTCTACTACTCTCACCAATGCAAGAACAAAGTATAAATCCATTTTTGACCAGTTGCCTCCACCGATTGGTAACTAGTCTTGATGTTTGTAAAAAAGGGGGAGTATAGTGTATACAAGAGGAGTATAGTGTATACAAGAGAAGTATACTGAGCAGATCAGCATATCCGAGTATACAGATAATTTTGATAGGGGGAGCAGTGAACCAAGCAGTGAATACATAATATTGATCACAACACATGCATGATTAGAGTTATGTACAGTATATTGATAAGGGGAGTATATCCGAGTATACTATTTTATTGACAATTGTATATACTATCAGTTTAGTCAAAATTTTCTAAGTATATAGATTTTTTTTTAGTTATGATTTTGAAAGAAGTTTTGTCAAACATTTCAAAACTAATGTCAAAAGGGCAAATTGTTACTATTTACTAGGTTGTCATTAGTTTTATGTCCAAAGTCATTCTATATACTCTAGTTGGTTATTACTACCAAAATATTCAGTCGGTAAGCACAGAGCAGTTGGTTACAGAAGTTACAAGTCATAGAGTTTAGTATACACCGAGCTATCTACCGAGTATCACTCTATGACTACCAAGCAGCAAAGATGGTATACCAAGTTGATATACACCGAATAAAACATGTTACCAAATTCATTGAACCTAGACACATATGTGGAAACATGTTACAAGATCGAGGAATGGGGAACCGTTATCACATAGGAAATTGCACCTTAAGATTTTGTATGATTTTGAGGACATCTATCCAATGAAATATTTTGTATGGTTATTCATTCGATGAATCATGTTTGTAAGATCGAAGCATGAATAGATCACCATCATAAGAGATCTATTTATACAGCATGAATTGAGGATCAAAATATATGGGTGTGAAGCAAGACATATGAAAAAAAGAAAAATCATGGGAAAGCACTGAGTGTTATGACTCTTACGATTAACAGAGATACACAAAGGTCATCGAGAAGGATTTTAGAGAATAGTCAAGGAACAAAGTAAACAGAAAGGTTTACTAAGTTATTTTATGGGTTACCGAGGTATGCTATAAGCAACGTAATTTTATTTTGAGCACATAGAATCTGCTATAACATTTTAGATGTGAAGTTGTAGATATTTTGTAAGATTTTGATTGTAATATTTTGAGTTGTAAGAGAAACCTTTAACAGGGTAAAAGACTCTAACAAAGTCTATAAATTGTAAAGCCTTTAACCAGGTGCAACATTTAGAATATGTGTTGTAAAATCCTTTAGCAAGGTAGATCTAAAGATCTTGATACTCCTAACAGGGTAAGCTATCAGAAAAAGCTAAACATGTAGCTCTAACCGAACAACCTTTATTATTGCAGTAGTGAAGTTTTGGGTGCCATCCCCACCGCAGTTTTTGTCTCTAACAAGGAGTTTCTGTGTAACCAAAATATATGTGTTATGGAGTGAATCATATATGATTGTTATTTATTTGTTTTAGCATTATATTATGTTTCAGCAATATTTAGTTTAAGCTTAACAGTAAAGTTATTGTTGAAGAAAAGATTTGAAGTACTGATTCACCCCTCCCCTCTCAGTACATTAGCTTTCCATATTGGGCCTAATAGTTAGAAGATTGAATTTTCATTTCTCAAGACAAGTATGTCAAATAGATGCTAAAGAAGTTTGAAATGGAGAATTGTAAATTAATTGCAACCCCCTTGGTTATTGTTTGTAAGTTGAGTAAAAATGATAAATCTCTCAAAGTTGATTAGAAGAAGTATAGATCTTGTAATTTGGTGAAAAATTAGGGTTTCATCCAATGATGTAGTGAAACACCTAAATTTTTCTTAGTGACCAATTACATTAAAGATAGGAGAACCCAATAGATCTAGCCTCAAATTAAGAAGGATATGGCTAAGAAATCCCATTGGATTCATTGGACTAGGAGTTGATTCCCTCTTTTAAGTTGAATTGTGAAAATATTAGAATTAGGGTAAATATGTTAAAGTCGAAGTAAATATGCATAAAAAGTGAGCTACAATCGCCATACAAAGCCACAAACATAGATCTAAGTAATATGAGAGTGTTCGGATTTGTTCCCAAATGGTCATCCTGAAATGTCAACAACAAAATGCTCATCACTCTGGTCCTCTACACTTTTCATCATCCAAAGGAGAATCTATTCATCTCTATGAATAAAGCTAATACTGAAAATTGTAGCTTCGTACCTGTTCCTACACATAGTAGAGAACAACAAGGATTGGGAATATAAATTTTCCTTAGGTCAAACCTGGTGTAGGGGCACTTAGCAAATTTTGGTAACTTTGTTTCTAGGATGTTGGAATCATGTTTTTAGTTTTGAAATAAGGCCAAGAGGCCATTGAGTGTGTGTTCAAATGATTGTAAGGGCCCTAAGAGTCTTTGTTTGGCCAATGTTGGCATGTGAACTCTTAAGGGTGCCAGGTAGAGCACTTAATAGGATAAGTTTTTTTTGGGTTAATGTAGGTTGGTTGATGTTGTTTTGAGGTTGTTAAGGTCATATGAGTCACTTGGAGGTGACCAAGTTTGGGTTTGAGAAAAGTTGCTTACCTATGCAACAAATTGCAAAAGTTGCTCATAACAACTTTGCAACATTTTCATACACCAACAGCTAGTTGGTTGACACAATTGGTTGTGAGCATATGTAACTACTCCAAGGCTAGTATAAGGCTTGGAAAGACTAATGATAATCGGTTGTTGAAGATCTAAATAAAATAAACAATTTTGGTTTCCCATTTGGTATGTTCTATCGGGTTATTGCTCATTCTTTGCAAGTTTGTACGACCTGTATGGATTGATAATCCCAAAATAGGGTCATGGATTGTTGGACTAGTGTCTTACCTTAATTTTTTATTTTATTTGGAGTCTTTAAATCTTGTAGTTTGTGAATAATCTTCATTTTGTTGCAGGCAGTTTCAAAGGTCCTAAAAACCAGGGTTTTGAGAGCAAAATGGCTCCAACCTAACATTTCGGGGTGGATACCCACTCTGAAAGCTTGTGGAATGTTAGGTTGCATTGTATACTATGTTTTATTTTTGGTTTTGAGACAAGGGAAGCTAAACCAAAGATTTGCCACCATACCCTAGGCTTGACACATTGAGTTGGCAAGCATTAGGAATCATGGAAAACAGGTCCTAATTGGGTGAATCCAGTGCGTGGAGGTGAAGTATGATTGGAATGGAATTAAATATGGAAGCATAGAGCCAAAAATATCATCAATTCACTTAGGCAAATGGACCGGTAAAGGGGCTTTTACCAATCCCTACTTTTTAGGCCTAGGAAGGGGCAATTAGGCCTAATTAGCCCGGTAAGGGTTAGATATGTTAATGACAAAGCCCAACTCTAGTTTTGAGATATTGTATGTAAACCCCAAAAGGGTGTCTAGAATGTAAAATATTTAATAGGGTTGTTAATGAAGTTTAGCAGATAAATGTAGATTACCCCACTGACAGGGCTACTAGAATTAAGTCTCCTATTAGGCCTAAAAGTGCAGTTTATTTGTAAAACTTGGAACTGGTAAATGTGAAAGCTCTTGATCAGGGAATAGGGTTTTGATTCCTTCCAAAACCATCCAAAACCATGTGTGTAGAGTGGGGAATGAAGATCCTATGGTAGAGGGGTTGAACTCTCCGATTGAATGTGAAAGGGAGTGGGAAAACAAGGTCTCCTAACCAAGAAAATGGAACTCACAAAACAACAAGTGCTTATCCTGGCCTAAGGATTGTGGGAAGGTCAGAGAGGGTAATTATTTCAAACCCTTGGAGGTTGTGAGGTGTATAATCATTGGATTTTTCTTGTGTATCTTAGAGGAGATACCTAGACATGGTAGCACAAATAGGTGAGAGACAACTCACTCTACATCAAAACCCTAGTTTTGGAATTAACCATGAAACAAAAATGAAACGTAATTGAATTACTATAATGGAAATGATTTTATTTTGAGGGAAATGATGAATAATATTTGAAACACTAATGGTATACCCTTTTTAATGGAGTTTTGTTTGTCTCTATAATGGTGAAAATATAAAGTAGTAAAACCCTAAAATATGGTAAAACACCTAATGTTTTTCTTAGAGACCATCACATTAAAAGAGGAGTGAAACTAATAGATATAGCCTCAAATCAGAAAGACAGGGTTGAGGATTCTTATTAGATTCACTGGGTTGGAAATTGAAATTCCCCCTTTTAAGTTGAATTATAAAAATGTTGAAATTAGGGTAAATATATGTAATTTGAAGTGATTACACATGAACAATGAGCTACAATTATCAGATAGAACCACAAACTTGGATCTAAGAAATGTGTGAGTGTTCATATCTATTCCCAGAAGGAGCTCCTAATTTTTTTTTAGACTAGAATGCATGTCGCTCCAGTCCTTTACACTTTTCACCATCTAAAGGGGACCCTGTTTGTTTCTATGAATAAAGCCAATTATGAGAATCACAGTTCTGCACATATTTTTGCACATATGATTAGAGAGATGAAATTATTTTTGGTTTTGCAAAACACATTATCTGAGAAAGGAATATTTATCTCAATCCATGTATGTCAAACAATTGTTGAATAAGTTTGGTAAGTTTCAAAGCCAGTTGGTACTCCTATGGTAATTAGATGTAACTTGACTACATATGATGATTCCCCTAAGGCAAATCAAAGTAGATACAGATCTATGATTGTTAGATTTCTCTATTTGACTTAGACCAGACCTGATATCATGAATGAAGTTTGTCTTGTTGCTAGATTTCAAGATGATCCTAAGAAATCTCATGTTGTAGTTGTCAAAAGAATTTTTAGATATTTGAAAGGAACAATTGATTTTGGTTTGTGGTAGCCTAAAGATGATGATTTTACTTTGAGTGTTTTTACTAACACTGATTGTGCAGGAGATGTGGATGACAAGAAGAGTAATAGTGGTGGTGAATTTTTCTTAGGAAAAAAGATTGGTTTCATGGTCAAGAAAAAAATAGAATTTTATTTCTCTATCTACTACAAAGGCAAAGTATATTGTTGCAACAAACAATTGTATTCAGGTGGTATGGATGAAGCAGATGTTAAAGGACATCAAAGTAGTGTATGATGAGCCTATTGGTATCTACTATGACAATTCAAGTGCAATTAACATTTATAAGAATCCGATGTTGCATTCAAAGACTAAACATATATCCATCAAGTTTCACTTTTTGAGAGAAAAACTAAATGAGAAGGAAGTCAGATTGAAGTATGTGTATTCAAAGCAACAGATTGTTGACATGTTCATGAAGACTTTTCCTAAGGATACTTTTGAGTATCTTAGAGGGAAGTTAGGGGTGATTTCCCCTCCTGATCAAAATTAAGATGCACTAGTATGCATCAGTACGATGCATTTCATAGTCATATCTTGTGATCTAGATTGATGATACATGGTTGCTCATTAGGGGGAGTAGTCAGTTTTGTGAGTTATATGTTTAGATTCAGAGAGAAGAGTCAGTTTTGTGGTTTGATTGAAAATATGTGCCTTTTCCATTGATGTCAAAGATGGAGAGAGTCATGTGAAAAACTGTGAAGAGATGAAAAAAGTAGTATGCAAGGTCTAAGGAGGAGCTGTTGAATTTTTTTTCTTTTTTCTTTGTCATTGATTGTGTCAGTTTTTCACATCATATGATTCCATTAATGTCAAAGGGGGAGATTGTTGGAAGATTTCTGCAAATATGTGCCTGAGAGATATTTGAGAGATGTGAACATTTTCATTGATGTCAACATATTTCTCTATCTGAGGTAGTGATGTAGTGAAGTTCAGTGAGTTAGTTTGGTCAACATAGTAAGTATGATAAAGATCAGAGTTTTCAGATTAAAGGATTTGTAGAGGGTTGTCTGTAGATTATTTAGTTCAAGTTTCAAAGGTTTGCAAGGAGATTTGATTGAGTTATGGGCATCTATGTTGTGGCTAGTTTTTTAGTTATTCAGTGGTGACCAAGTGACAATATTTTGATCCGCATTTCTCTGCATTGTAATATCTTGTCCTATGGATTTGGAAGTATATTTGGGATGTTGGTGTGGGTCCTGAATTCAAGTGGTTCATGGTTTGGAGGTCCGCAAGTGATTTTTCAAGGTTGACAATCATTGCAGTTAGTGTTCCTAAGGTTCGGTATGAAGATATTGGTGATTCTAGTAATTTTTGTTGGTGTGGATGTTCCTGTAGTGTCATAAAATTACAATGCTAGAAATTTAAAACTACATTAAGGTCCTCATGCATGTGAACTTGAATCCTCTATCCTAATCGGAAACCAGAGAGTGCCTGTCTTGTGAAAACTGCTTCTTCCTTGGCCTCTGCATAACTTTGTCTACACTATGCCCTGGAGAAAGGGGTAGGATAGGGGCATGGTACCCCTGACCCCCTTGGACAGGGGCATGACACCCTTTTCCTCTCAAGATAGGAGTGTGGCACCCCTAAGCCTACCCTATTTTGGGGCAGGACCTTTCTAGAGAAAGCATTGTGGGTTGTGCAGTGAGCGGGAAATCTCCCCGATGTCAGCCCATGAAAAAATTCAAATCCTTCAAACATGTATTTAAGAGGCATTCATCCTCTCATTTTCATAAGTTGGATAGGTCGAAGTTGGATATGTTCAAGTGATCAAGCATTCGAGCATTCTTTTCTAGGATTGAGCATTCTCAAGTCCCCCTTCAAGGCTGGGTGTTGCATTCAAGTCAAGGATTCAACCATTGAAGAGGAGATTGATTTAAGCATACAATTACATACAATAATTTCTATCAACATTGCTACTACAACCTCCCTTGAGGTGAATTACAATTCAGTCTTTTATTTACATCTACTTGCAAGTACTTTCTTTCATTACTTGGTTATTTCCAAAAAGGGGGTTTGAACTAAAGGAAAACCCCCAATCCTAACACATTTCCCTCTCTTTTTTGTGTGTAGGTTGTACGTGCATAGCTATACTTTTGGATTTGGGCTTTATTTGCAGAGGTGAAAAAACCCTGTTCGTTTCACATATTTTTCGAAGGACCATATACATTCTCGCCATGGTTTGAACAACTTTTCGTAAAATTTGCAGGACGACTTCGTCTCAATATTTTAATTTCAAATCTAAGTGCACATCTTCATCCCATATTCAAATCTCAATTTATAGTCGATTCTTTGTCACTTTTGCACTACATAATTCAATTAATTTCCTTTCTAAATCAAACAAGGAATAAGGGGATCATCATAACATTCTTAATTCAATCTATCATCTTTGTGTGGAGATTGAATCTAGTGAATTATCCCCTATCCTCGTAATGTAATGGTGAAAATTACTTGAAGGATAATCAATAGTGAAACTCTCATCTCTCTATGAGGGAAAGGGTTAGTTTTCCTCTTGATCCATCACTCATCATTTTTCCACCATTACATTTTGGTGAAACTGAGGTGAAGCATGCTATCGTTTGAACAACATTGCATATTTTTCATTTACAAGTTTCAACTTTCTGCAAACTTAGTGGTTAATTCATTAAAAACCCTACTTTTTAAATTAAAATTGAACTTGTGATTTGTAAAAATTGCTTGTGGTTATCTTAGATCTGAAAATTGGTTTGTTTGTGAAATTCAATTTCCTCATTGTCTTGTTCAATTTGCAATTAAAATTTATAAAATTAAGAGGTTACTTGTTAAAACCCTAATTTTCAAAAATCATCTTGAACTTGTGCAAAAAATTGGATTTCCATTTAATTTTTAGATTTCTGATTGTTCTTAGATTTGTCTTCAATCCTACAATTCAAATTTTCAATTTCCCCCTTTTTCCCAAAATTCAAATTTCAAAATTAAGTGGTTAGGTCATCAAACCCTAATTTTTAAAATTAATTGGATTTTGTGCGAATTTCAAATCAATTTCAGTTACATTTAAATTTCTAAACATTTTCCTAGGTGTCCCTATCCATTAGGTTTGACCCTTTTCAATATTGCACTTAAAATCCTCTTTTTCTTCAAAACCCTAATCGGGAACTATTTTAACATTTGTGCCTTCATTTCACCCATATAGAGATCTTAAAATTTGCCAATTTTTTAGGGCTAGCTTTAAAATCATCATAATATCCATCCCTAAAAATTTTGAAAAAAGTTGGTTGGACCATGTGCATTGCTGCCATGGTCCTCGACTTTTTTCTTGAAATTTCGGGAGACTGTTATGACTGTATTTATTAGCCTAAATCCGAAAGATTGGCTGACTTTATCAATTTTTGAACCCTCTAGAATCGGAAATACCTTCAATATTTAACATTTAAACTTTCAAGAAATTATTTTAAATTAAGAGGTTAATTATAGTCTGCCCTAATTTTAAAATTAAGTGGTATTTCCTTGGCCCTAATTTTAAAATTCCAATTTCCTTCCATTTTTGGAAATTGTGTCATCCTCTTCCCCCAACAAAGTTCAAATTGTGTAATCATTATTTTTTTTAGATTTTGTGTTACTCAATTTTTGCAAGCTTTGTCCTACAATTCAAAATTCAAAATTTTCCTCTAGTGCATGAGTTTTACCACTATTAGTCCTACATATCATATCCCTGTTAGATGAAGCATTAGATTTAAAGCTTCCCAAGGTTAAATTACCAAGGAGATGGAGCCTAATTTGGGCGACTTCTTTAATGAGGATCATGTTGATTCTTCCCATCCTAATCATGTGTCTATTGATGGATCTCATGATGAAGAAGAAGCTTTAACTAGGGTTTCTTTAGATCAACTTTCTACATTAGACAATAAATTTGATATCTTTCAACAATGGATATCCCAAGAATACCCTAATAGTGAAGCTCTTCCATTAATCAAAGGTCTTAAGTGCATGCTTCAAAGTGATAAGAATGGAATTGATATATTGCGTGGCATTGCACATATTATTGATTCTAATGTCATTACTATCAAGAGTTGTGCTAAAACCCTAGGTTACTCACACCCTTCAACACAAATCAATTCCTCTATCCTTTGACCAATCCTATGACTAGTATTTGATTATTATTCTAGAATGTGTTGGGTTACTTTTCTCAGGGAGAAATCAAAAGCTTTTGGAAAATACAAATTATTCAAGGCAATGGTAGAGAATGAAACCGGTAAGAAAATCAAATGTTTGAGATCTAATCAAACAGGAGAATTTACATCTAAGGAATTTAATACATTCTGTGAAGTGAATGGAATCAAAAGACAACTATCAGTACCCCAGACACCTCAACAGGATGGAATTATGGAAAGGAAGATCAGAACTATTCTAGAAGTAGCTAGAAGCATGATATTGGAAGCAAATCTACCTCATGTGTACTGGAGGGAAGCAGTGAATACAACGGTTTACACTTCCAATGAAGTTCACATCAAAGGTGAAACCGGTAAGACCCCTTATGAACTATGGTTTGGTAATACTCCTACTCTTAAATACTTCAGAATATTTGGAAGCAAATGCTATATCAGGAGAGATGAGAATGCTGGTAAATTTGACCCTAGAAGTGATGAAGGAATATTTCTTGGTTATTCATCTAAGAGAAAGACATGTAGATGTTTTAATAAAAGATTGCAGAAGATCATTGAGAGTGCTAATGTGAAGGTAGATGAACACTTTAGAGGAAATTAGAGGTTTGTAGATTCTGAACCGACAGTTGAGATGATCATAAATGAACCTATACATAGTGCACTAGTACAGAATGTAGATCCAGTCACATTGACATCATCAGAGAATTCCACAGTGACTGAAGAATAGCAGCATGTGAATAAACCCAGGTATGTAAGACTGAATCACTCAGAAAATCAGATAATTGGGAATAAGTATCGAGGAGTTATGACAAGAGGGAGATTGACAAATGAAGAGGTATGCTTAATTTCTCAAATTGAACCAACATCTGTTATTGAAGCATGTCAAGATGAACTATAGATTAAAGCAATGGAAGATGAATTAGAACAAATTGAAAAGAAAAATACATGGACATTAGTTTCCCGACCTAAAGACAAAAATGTAATTGGAACTAAATGGTTATTCAAAAATAAACTTAATGAAGATGGTAAGGTAATTAGGAACAAAGAAAGATTAGTGTGTAAAGGATATTCACAGAAAGAGGGAATTGATTATAATGAAACCTTTGCACTGGTAGCTAGAATTGAGGCAGTTAGATTATTTATTACATTTACAACTCATAAGAACTATAAAGTATCTTAGATGGATGTAAAATGTGCATTTCTGAATGGTGATCTTGAAGAGGAAGTTTACATTGAAGGTTACACTAAAGGTAATGCTGACATCAACTTATATTTCAAAGTGACTAATGATGACATCTTGGTTATTGAAGTTTTTGTTGATGATATCATATTTGGAGGAGAAGATGGATTGTGTAAGGACTTTGCTAACAAGATGCAGGAAGAATTTGAAATGTCTATGATTGGGTAGATAAAATTCTTTTCAGGATTGCAGATTTCACAAACTGATAGAGGTACATTCATATGTCAAACAAAATACTTGAAGGAACTACTGAAGAAATTTGGTATGGAAAACTCTAAACCGGTAAGTACTCCTATGACTACAACTGATAAATTGACATTGAAGGATGATTCAACTCCTGTTAATCCGATAAGATACAAATCTATGATTGGAGGTTTACTGTATTTGACACAAACAAGACCTGATATAATGAATGCAATATGTATTGTTTCAAGATTTCAGAGTAATCCTAAAGAAAATCATGAATTGGCAGTAAAAAGGATTTTCTGGTATCTACAAGGCACAACAAATCCTAGTTTATGGTATCCTAAAGATGAAAATTTTGATTTATGTGCATACACCGATGCAAATTGGACAAGAGATGTAGAGGAAAAAAAGAGTACCACTGGTGGTGCATTCTTTCTTGGTAGCAGATTGATTTCATGGATAAGCAAGAAGCAGAGTTGTACATCATTATCAATAGTAGAATCAGAATATGTTACAGTAGCAACTAATTGTACTCAAGTATTTTGGATTAAGAAAATGTTGAAGGACATAAAGGTAAAATGCAAAGAACCTATAATCATTTATTGTGATAATTCAGTAGCAATTGATATATCAAAGAATCCGGTATTTCACTCTATGACTAAGCATGTTTCTATCAAATATAACTTTCTAAAAGAGAATGTTGAAGAAAAAGAAGTAAGATTGGTTTATGTGAATACTAAAGAGAAGATTGCAGATATCTTTACTAAAACTTTGCCTAAGGAAACTTTTGAATATCTCAGAGAGTAGCTTGGGGTAATACCCTCACCGATAGAGACTTAGACAAATGAAGATTGGCATCAAACCAATATAAACTAATAGAGAAACCTTTTTTTCTAGTTTTGATGGAGGAGAGCTACTTCTCAGGGGGAGTAGTTGGTTGTATGTTCTGGTATTTTTTTATTGCTTTGGCATTTGATGTCAAAGGGGGAGAGAGATCTATGGAAAGACATTCTTGGGAGAGAGATCTATGAGACATTATTCATTGGGGGAGAGATATATACTCTTTGTATTTTGATTTTGATTTCTGGTATTGATCTATTCTAGAGATTGTTGGTTTTTGGTTTCTGGCATTCTGTTTTGGCACTTAGATGTTTTTCCATCTAGTGTTGCCATCAATGCCAAAAGGGAGATTGTTGGTATTATGGATTTGTTGCATTAGTTTTGTTATTGATGTCAACACTTATCCTTCAGGAGATCTACATTATTCACTTGGCACTATGGTTATATTGGTTTATTGTTGAACCAACACATTGTGTTCACCGGCAAGTTTAGTGACTTATGCACAATCACCGATATATTGTTCACCGACAGGTTATATGGTTCACTGACACTAATGATGACTTGTTATCATTAGGAGATCACTTGATTATGTCAAAGACATGGTTTGGATACTTGGTTTTGTTGTTTTGGTTATTGGCCTAATCGGGTTGATATATTTGCTATTACCAATAGATTGGTCTAGGCTATGGACTGATATGTGTTATCTATTCCAGATCAGCACAACACATTATGGAGATGATTTATTGATTGAATATTGTTGTTAATGTATTGAGCCGACATGATGTATCACATCAAGACTTACTTGTAATTGATTTTATTATAATATTCTTAGTGAGCCGACCTACACATTTGGTCTTAGGTTTTGTATATATGTAAGATCTCATTTGTGAGATGACATATAGTTATAGTATGTAAGGTTATGATATGGTATTGTAACATGGTATGTGTGAATATTGAAGATCATATGAGAAGACCATAGAGAAGGTTCAAGGAAGGTTTGAAGGTGTTTATCAGAGCCTAACCAATACTGAATCCAGCATTGGAGATGCTATTTTGAGTAGTACATTATTCAAGGATTTAACCAGCCTAATGTAGTCATTACGACTCTCATTTGAGAAGTGTGCTCTATGCGGTTGGCCTTTGTGCATGTGCAGACCCCATTTGTATACACATACTATCTGTAGTACTATCATCTGATTGTGGGTAAGTTTTCCCACTGTGGTTTTTCCCCTCACAATGTTTCCAGATCAAAATCTTTGTGTTATGTGTTGTGGATGTTGTTTCTCTTTCTGTTTCATGCATTAAGTTTCATCGGTATTGATATTAACTGCTAATCTATTAACCGACAATAAGTTTGGTTTACTGGTATTAAGTATGAAGTTTGATTAAGTTATAATTGGGTTGACATTCATTGACAACTGATTCACCCCCCCCCCCCCCTCTTAGTTGCCCTTCTGGTACCTAACAATATTCCTACTTTCACATCCAACATTATGACTACTTCAACTCAAAATGTCATTCCTACAACAATAGGTCATGGGGGCAATCCCTCTTCTTCATTCAATCCTCCATCAATACCTATGTCTTCCATGAGTATTCCTACTATTCCTCAACTAATTAGTGTGACACAAGGGGGCAATTCTTTCAACAACTTTATTACTCCTTTAAGTGTCCCTTTTCCTACCCAATCATCATGAATGCCTACTTATCATAGTGTCCCACCACCTTATTCTTAGTCCATGACTTCTTTCAACAACATCACACCACCTTCTTAATCACCTATGTCTAACATGAATTCTTCTAATGAAATGACAATCAACAATCTTGCCCAAATTGTGTCTTCCTTACAACAAAAAATTGGTTCTATGAGTCAATCCAAGTTTAGTGTGCCCACCTTTGATGTTGCGAGCCCATTTTCTCTTGATATTGTTAAAGTTGTGCCACATAAACATGTTGAGATCCCTCAATTGGAACTCTATAATGAAAAAGGTGATCCTCTTATGTGTGTCAAAACATTTCAAACCTTGTGTGCTGATTTTGCTTATGATCAATGATTGTTTGCAAAATTGTTTACAAGAACACTAAGAGATAAGGCCTTACAATGGTATTTCTCTCTGCCTTCTTATTCTATCACTTCCTTTCAACAACTCAAAAATGATTTCATCCAAAAATTTCAAAACAACACTAGTCCTAAAATCTCTTTGACTGATTTAATGCATTGTAAACAAGGTGTTATAGAGAAAATGACTGATTTCATTGGTAGATATAGGCATTTGTGTGCTCAAATTCCTTTTCATGTGCTTGATAATGATATTCAAATAATTTTTATTTCTAATTTACAAAAAGATATTAGTGAAAAGCTTATTTTGTCTGAGTTTACTTCCTTTCCGTAGTTGTGCACAACACTCCACAATTATCAACTGGCTATGAGTCAATTGGAGCAATCCACTCCTATTGCTCCGAGTGATAAGGGGGTGAGTGTTCAACAACCATTTGAAAAGTTCAAACCAACAAAAAGATTCATCAAGTTCAATGATCCAATCAACAACAACCATGTGAATTCTACAATAGGCATGCCTTCTATCTCTGATTTTTTCAAAGAGAAAGATAGTTTAGTCCTTTGAATGAATATTTACATAGTATTATGTCTCAGTTTCTGCACATAAATGTTATCAAAATTCCTCCTATAAGAAAGATTGATCCTTCCAAACTTGCATCTCCTTATTTTGATAACAATTCCTTTTGCCAATTTGATTGTCAACCTTGTCATGATACTAAGAAATGTTTTGCATTGAAACATAAGGTTCAAGACTTGATTGATAATAATACTATATCTGTGGTAGGTGTGAATGATAAAGGGAATAAATCAGTTTCCTAATTCTCTCTCTTCTAAAACATTCATCTATATGGATCCAAACTTGGTTAATATGGTAGAAACACAAGATACACCTAAGGAACCCTGTAATACATTTGACCCTAGTGAGACCATTACAACATCCGATGGCCCTTTATACATAGCTGCAAAGGTTAAGGATATCCCTTGTCGTGGTTCCCTGATTGATCCCTCTTGCATGGTTAATGTCATAACTGAAGAGTATCTTTTCTCTTTATGATTTCATAAACCACTATATGATGCTTCTAATTTAGTGGTGAAGTTATTTGATGGCTTCTCTTGTCCTACCATTAGTTCTATCACTCTTCTTGTTGAAGTCCATACTAAGTCCATGGATGTTGACTTTGTTATCATACCTTCCTCTAAGAAATTTCATGTGAAGTTGGGCTATCCTTGGCTATCTTCCATAAAGGATATTGCTTCTCAAATCCGCAAGTGTCTTAAATTTCCTCACAATGGAGAAATCATAACCGTGAACCATAGTTATTTTGTCCATCTGAAAGAAGCCCTAGTGTTCCTATTGATCTCTTTTAGCCTAAACAATTTCAATCTCTTCCATTGAGGAGCGATGCTTTTTTTCAATCTTATCAAATATGGAAGAATGATATGATCTTATGCTTAAGTCAACCTATATCACCAACACTTGACATTCCTATTATTCTTCAAGATGAGGTTCTTCCCCTCTCAGATAGAACTAATCTTCCTCCTAAGGAAAATTGTCCACCTACTCCTATGGATGTGACTTTACCTTCTCTTAAGGAGAACAACAATATTCTTCCGAAGGTTATACCTATACCTCCTCCTCATAATAGACTTGGTCTCCTCCCTAAACCTAATATTCCTCCTTTCTATGGCGCAGTTCCAACTCCTTCCTCTTATCGAGAGAAGAGGCCTACTTCTCCTATTGTTCAATGGAAAAGACCTGAACCTAAACCTTCCACTATAAAAGAGAAAGCCATTCCTCCTTCAAATATTCCTCCTTCTTCTCAGCCTTCTACTAAGACTCGACGTAATCATTGTGTGAGAGAACACTGACGCAGATATCGTGTTTGAGCTCATGAAGCTATCCCTCAAAATACTCAATCTCCTCAGACTCCAATAGTTGATGTGATTCCCTTTTCTCCTAAGCAATATTTTCAACCAACATCTCCAAATCATAAGTTGCATAAAACATGTGATGGTTTTACTCCTATTCAAGTTTGTGCTCCACTTTCTTTAAGCTTTGATGAAGAAATGGGTGAAAATATTATTCATAATGGTAATTCAACTCCTAATGCTTCTAATAGTGAGCATGAATATATTGATGTGGACAAACATTTAACGGATGAGTTTTCACAAACCCTAATCCTAGCTCCTCGAATCGAAGAAGGTGACTTACTACATGAGAATAGTCCTTGTTTGGATCTTATGATAGCTCCATCTGTTGTTCTCTATATCACTCCTCTAGCATGTTGCTCTCCTTCCCGAAATAGTGATCAACAAGATCGGAAGGTAAATGTCATGCTAGACTAGCAATATTGGCAGTGCATATCTTTCTCTCTCCTTTCTTTCTCTTTTGTGACCATTCTTATATATGTATCCATGTTCTTCTATTGTTCCCTTAATGTCTACAACGGGATGATGCAAAGCATTAAGATCCTCTCTTGGTCTCTTTTATGTTCACTGAAAAGACATTCTCTTTTCCCTTTCTTCCAAGGTAGTGTCCTTTTTTGGGGAATGAAGATTATTATATGCACATACATACATGATATACATCAGTTATCATACAACATAGTGACCCCGAGGAAAGCAACACTACCTCATGTTTTGTGTTCATTATCCTTGGGTTTATACCTCGATTGGGGGCTAAATCCTTGTGATAATGCTCTCCCTCTCTTCTATTTCTCATGGGTGTATCCTACCTTAAATCAATCGCTCCCGATAAGGCACCCGTGATCACTTTAACGTGGGGGCATACACTCCGCTTATACTTTCCTTCTTGTGATACTTAGAATTACTTAGTAAAATTTGCTTTGCTTTGTAATCTTTTGTATCCTTTCTTTCACGACTCATGGTGAAGGGAACTTTTCTACTTGCAATCATAGTTATCCTCTTCTTGATCTTCCCTTTTACTTTATCAATCGAAGTTGTAAGATCCTAAGTCCACTGGGAGCTTGGCGCATCTTGCCTCCTTCATGTGGTGAAAGTCTTTCAATCTTGTTTCCTTGTACTTTACCGACAGTATTGGCACACTCATACTCCTGCTAAAGTGGGGGCTAAATGTAGTGTCATAAAATTGCGACCCTAGCAATTTACGACTGGATGAGGGTCCTCATGCATGCAAAATCGAATCTTCTAGCCTAATAGGAGACCGGAGAGTTCTCAGCTTGTGAAAACTACTTCTTCCTTGGCCTCCACACTTTTCCCTAGAGAAAGGGGTAGGATAGGGGCATGGTGCCCCTATCCCTACCCTATTTTGGGTCAAGACCTTTCTAGAGCAAGCATTGTGGGTTGTGTAGTGAGTGGGAAATATCCCCGATGTCGGCCCATGATGAAATTCAAATCCTTCAAACATGTATTTAAGGGGCATTTATCCTCTCATTTACATAATTTGGATAGGTCAAAGTTGGATATGTTCAAGCGATCAAGCATTCAAGCATTATTTTCTAGTATTGAGCATTCTCAAGTCCCCCTTCAAGGCTAGGTGTTGCATTCAATTCAAGGATTCAACCATTGAAGAGGAGATTGATTTCAACATACAATTCCATACAAGCATTTCTATCAACATTTCTAATACAACCTCCCTTGAGGTGATTTACAATTCAGTCTTTCATTTACATCTACTTGCAAGTACTTTATTTAATTACTTGGTAAATTCCAAAACTAGGGTTTGACCTAAAGGTAAACCTCCAATGCCAACACATTTCCCTCTCTTTTCTATGTGTAGGTTGTAGGTGTGCAACTATACTTTCAGATTCGGGATTCATTTACAGAAGCGGAAAAACCTTTTTCATTACATGGAGTTTTCGGAGGACTGTGTACATTCCCGCCACAGTCTAGACAACTTTTCATCAAATTTGCAGGGCGACTTCATCTCGACATTTTACTGCCAAATCTAGGTGCACAACTGCATCCCATATTTAGATCTCAAGTTATACTTTATTCTTTGTCACTTTCACACTATAGAATTCAATCAATTTCCTTTCTAAATCAAACAAGGAATAAGGGGATCATCATAACATTCTTAATCCATTCAGAATTCAATCTATCATCTTTGTGTTGAGATTGAATCTAGTGAATTATCCCCTATCTTCCTAAGGGCAAGTGCAAGGTAATGAGTCACAAATTTGCGGAAGTCTATGCATTGGAAAACATGCTCTAATAAATGGGGGGCCATTTTCAAAAAACGGGGGCCCGTTTATGCTTTAGGCTCCCGAGCCGAAAGGTAACGAGGGCCCGAAGCAAAAATAAATGGGCCCCCGTTTCTCAATCGCATTTTTCCTTTTTTTTTCACAAGCCACCCTTGTTTGAAAATGAGGGCCCGTTTTGTGGAAGTTGATTCCACAACCCGCCACTTGGCTCGGTATTAGGCCCGGGATAGGCCTAGGATGGCCACACATGAGACATGGACCTGCAAATTCAAATCTCCATGAATGAGAGCACAAATATGAACTTCTGAAATAGTTTACGTGCCTCTAATCAGAGAATTTTTATACGAAATTAAAACCCATTTCAGATTATATTGTCTAGATTCTAAATATGTAAATTTATTTAAAAATTGATTATATTAACTATTTTTCATTTAATTTATACTAAATCGGGTCCATAAATTTGAAATATTAACTAATTTTGTTAATTTAATAACTTTTTTATTTTAATGAATTTTGAAAAAAAATTATATGTCATCAATCTACACAAAACTCTTTTGTATTTAAAATAAAATAAAATAAAAAAATGTTTAGCTTACATCAAATTATGTGGGTCGTACAAGTCAAATTTTTAAAAAGATAATTGTGGCCACTAAAAAATTAATTAAAAAAAAAATACAGAAAAATATGCTCATCAATCTTCAGTGTGTTACAAACCATTTCCCAAAATGGTTTGAGAAAATAATTTTAATTGTGTCAAAAAGCGTGGGTCGTACACATGAATAGTATGGTCCTGAAACAAGAATTTTTAAAACATAGTTTTCAGAACTCCATTCAAAAAGTTATTTTTTATTATGTGGGTATTAAAATAAATTACATATTTGGAAAGTACACTCAGAGGGCTATCTTTTATATTACTGAATTTTTCCAAGATTCAATCTCTAAGTGTTTCAAAATTTAAGCTCAAATGAGACAAAATTTGAAAATCAGGGAAAACACTTCCACTTTTTAGCCAAAAAGTGGACTCATCTTCTTGCACTGACCCCTAATGTAATGGTAGAAAGTGCTTGAAGGATAATCAATAGTGAAACTCTCATCTCTCTTTGAGGGAAAGGGTTAGTTTTCCTCTTGATCTATCACTCGTAATTTGCCCACCATTACAGTTGCTATGATAATTCATGATACTTTTGGATGTCTTTGGATCATGTTCCTATTGTGTTGGTGGTCCACATTGATTGTTGTGCTTGTAATTGATATTTTTCTTTGGTACATTGGTGTTCTTCATGTTATTTGCTGATCGGATGCTTGTAACGTGTTGTGGATCTTCAAGGCATAATTCTTGGAGGTGTAACATTTTTGAGGCAAAATATTTGGGTTCGTACTATGTCTTGACTAACATTGCTTGGCCTGCATATAATATTGTATTGAGTATGGTTTTATTTTTCTAATTAGGTGGTGAGTGTTGAGCCGACCTGCATGCTTTCATCAAGGTTGATGTCATGTATAAATAATTTTAATACTTTATATTCGAGTGGTGGTGTGTGGATGAGTGTGAGTGTGTATGTGCATTGAATGTACACATCTTTTGAAGGTACAGAAGAAGTGTGAAGAAGAAAGTTGTTTTATGCTTCAATGGGACTGAACCAGGCATTGAGAAGATGTTATTTCTTAGTTCATAATTTTTGGAAGTGATCTGTGATTTTTTGTACAAGTAGTGAGCCTTCACTTGCCATTAAGCCTTTTTATTTTGAGCAGTGAGCTCTAGGCAGTGTGCCTGATGCATGTGCATTCCCCATTGCAATACTTCTAATAGATTATACCTATATTGTGGGTGTATCCCCAGTATGGTTTTTCCACATACAAAAATCTTGGTGTTATGTGTTTTTATGACGTGTTTCTGATTTATGCTTTCATGTTTAATTATCAGATCTAAGAATAAGTTTAAGTAGTGTGAGTTTTTGTGACAACTTATTTACCCTCCCCCCCTTCTGAGTTTCCTACCCTATTTGCATTAGCAAGTGTATTTGAAATCAAGATAATGATGAAATGATGGAGTGAAATCAAAAGTGTAAGGATACTCAAAATGTGGTTAGAATTGAATGAGAGGGGTGCTCAATTTATAAAGGAAAAAGTCTCCAAATTGGTATGAACAATTGAAAGAGGAAAATGGATTTGAAAATGGCATGATTGAATGACAAATTATGACAAAATTGATGACAAATTTCCATGACAAGGTATAACTAATTGAGATAAAATCGTGCTTCATGATTCATGAAAAATTAGCCTCAATAATAGCTTCATAATTTATGACAAATTGGAGCAAAAATAGCTCATTGATTTATGACAAGATTGGGCACAAAAAGGGGAGCCAAATTAGAGGAAAAAATTAGGAAGGAAATTAGGAGATAAAAAGGTGGGAGAATTTAATAATTTTTCATTTATTAATTTCTCTCACAAAAAGACAATTAGCTAATTAACTGGATAACTTAATTGTGACACAAGACATAGGGTAAATGAGTAGATTCATTTAACCTAAGAGAGGTGTTAATGTTAGATTTGTGTGAATGTTGTCACTGATGTTAAACCTAGTGATCCGGTTAGGACGTAATATGGCATATTGAGCAATAGTGGAAGATAGGTATGTATGTGATATGAAGAAATAAGGCATATATGATCTACTAGAGTTATTTTTAGAAGATCCTCTTCTCTAGAATATTGTGTTCTACTTATCATGGTTTGTATCCTATGCAGGTATCAGTTGTATCTGTTGTATTAATCATATAAGTTGTATCTATTTGTATTGCTATTCAGATGATTATATTGCTTGGTTCTATGTTTTGGAATTTGTGGCATCTTTATCTTGAAATTTGGGAGTTGTTGTGCTTATGAGTTTGAGTCTATGGGTCCAACAAACCCTTGTTTTGTTCCAAAATTTTAGGCATATGTTTTGATAAATGAAGCATGTGAAGGTAGCATGTATAAGATTAGTGTAGGACAACTTGATTATCCTATTTTTTGTCAAGGCATGTTTTTGAATAACATGTTGATTCGAGTAATGTATTATTGTGTAAATCATTTGTGCTTGGTTGATATATTATTGGAGTATGTGCTTACTAGTATATATATGTGTGTATAACATATGTGTATGTGTGAAATGAAGAGTGTAGTATGTATAGAAGAGTATGAAGTGTGTGAATGATTGAGTTACAGATATGAGAATATTTGTAGTGTGAGAATAGTGGAATATGATTTATGAGTGAAGGTGTGTGAAGGAGAGTTAGAGTGCATACACTGTTGCAATAATCTTTTACCAGATCTTTTACAAGAAGTTGGAATAGTAGAGTGGATTCATAGTGTTGTAGCAATCCTTTACCAGATCTATTGCAAGCAGTTATGGATAGTTTGGAAAGATCCCTTACTAGATTTGTCATGATTTGTGAGTTGATATCTGAACTTATCTTGGAACTGACTTCATGCATTTGGAGATGCAATTTTCCTCAGTTCAATTATTTCTATTGCAATGTGTATTCTGGCAATGAGATGCTTTGGAATTTGGTAGTGGGTCATCCAGTAGTGAGCCATCTAGTAGTGAACAACCGGTTTTGTAAACACCATATAACTAGTTATATTATCTTGATAGCTAACCCTCTCCATGTTTTTTCCCATTTGGGTTTTCCACAAATAAAATCTGGTGTTGTATTTGTGGTTATGTTGTTTGCTTATTATGCATTTGTTGATTAATGTTGATGAGATTAATTGCAAAGGTTAATATATTTGTAAATGTTTTATAAGTCTAGGAATACTTATTCACCTCCCCTCTTAGTATTTTAGTCCATTCAACCATTCAATAGTTAATAGGATTTAATAATTGAAAGAATTATAAGACCCTAGGAGATACAAAAGAGTTCATCTAGGTCATAATTAGGTAAAAATTGCCAAGTATGTAAAATGTTGACTCCAAAGGTCGAAATTGCTGACAGACACACAAACTACCAAAAATAAGGTAAGAAAACTTGAGCTAAGGAATTTCAGCCTATCCCACCGAGCATGCCAAAAATTACGGTATGATCGGTGGCTTGGATTGGAATTGTCTAATGAATGGATTTTTTTTAATGCTTTTAAAGGCTTGTCCCATTGGGCATGCCAAAAAATGTTGTCACAAAATTTTGTACCCTTGTTGAACACTAGTTCTTAGCAACCTTGTGAAAAATGGAAACAACCTCCAAGTGTGGGACCTTGTGCATGTGACGTTGAATCTCTACAGAAGGTTGGCTTCCTTTCCAATCAGGGTGTAGTGTTGGATCAACCCAACACTTGTAAAACCTACTCTAAGCCCATTCTTCCACTTGTAGAGGAAAAGGAAAGAAGGTGATGCACCAAGATCAAAGTTGGTCTTTCCTAACCTATGACTATGCAAGACATTAATAAGAATCCTCCCAAAATACATAGATTTCTACCTAATCAACTCCCAAAGACACAAATGAAGATTAGGACTCATAAGATGTTGAAAGGAAAAGATAGATTCACAAAACAACATCCATGAGATATTAATATAGTTATATGATCTAGAAACAGAAAAATAACACATTCAAATACAAGGAATGATAACTTGCACAAGGAGTTTGGATTAGAGAAAGTGGGTAAAACAAAATATTTTATTGATGCAAAGGTAAGGCAATAATTACAAATACAAAAAGAACATAAATTCTATATCACAATTGAAGGGACAAGAGCCCCTAGAATATGTTACAAAACTGAATTTATAGATCAGGTATAACTCAAATAGAACATTGGGTTTAAAACCCTAACCACCTAGGGTTAGGTTATACTAGGAGAAGAAATCAGATCATATCAAATATCTGATGTTGCATGTATGAAAGTGTCCTATAGTATTGGGAAAGAACAACAATCTCCTGAATAATTAGGGAGGCCATGCATAGGATGGCATCTGATGTCCTCTATTAGGCCGAGAAAGTATTCTCTATGCCATAAATATGTATGGACAATCTTGGGAGATATATATAGTGGACAATGATCATCTTGCAACATCTGCAAGTGGTTGGAGCTCAATCTAATCAGATATGGTGTGTGTCGATGAGTACCTGCATTAAATTTTGACCTGATAAGTCAACAACAACCATGCCACTATTTGAATTCTAAAGTTTATCCCTAGATTTTAATCCCAACTGTTGGATCTTCCTTTCATGTGCAGATGAATGACTAAGATGTACCTAGAAATTCCCCCAATGACCCTCAATGAGAAATTAAAACATAGTTGTTGATCTTTCACTTAAGAGAAATCGAATGACCACCATTTGTCCATGAAAATTTGTCGGCCCCACCAATTGACGGAGCCCAATCATCATAGGATTGTAGCCCAAAATTATCCATGCCACTGACTACTATGAACCTATGATCTAGCATCTATCAGCCACCACTAATACCATCACAACATCGCAACATAGGCCAAAATGGTTACAAAGAAGTCACGCGATGATGCAACTTGACATTCACTTTAACCGTTAGCCGCCAATTGCAAGATCATAGCCTAGAAAGGCACATGTCCTTAATCATTATGATGACGTGGGCTAACATCCATGGTAATGCTTAGAGGTCCATCACAATGATGCAACCTACAATAGCTTTTGTTCTTGACTGTTGGGAACCCAACAAACAACAACTAACCATGGGGACTTCACTTAGTGAACTTGAGTTATAGCACATGCATTCATGGAATACTAAATAATCCCCTTATTTTCAAAAAATATTTCCCTAAAATCCATTTTTGTTACCCCCTCCCAATACATAACCTAAATTAAAAGCCCTCTATTTTTGCCAAATATTGTATTTTTTCAAAGCTCAAATTAGAAACCCCCCTGTTTTCACCGGTAGGCAATATATTGTACCCTCATTTTGGGGATATTAAACTCCCCAATATGAATGCATGTGATATAATATTGCCTAGATAGTGAAGCCCCCATGAAACTAACGATAGCCACCAATTGTCCATCGTAACATCGCAAGGTTAGGTGATGGTTAACCTTGACCGCTGTGAACATGCAATCTATGTAGGTAGCGGGTAAGATAGGGCCAGTTCTAAGATGAATAAAGGACACTCCAATTAGTTGATTTAAATGAAATGGCTTCTTGCGCTAGTCAATGAAGGAAAAGACGAAGGCCAAAAAAAAGACTAAGGCAAGAAGCCTTAAGGGTTTAGGGTTTAGGCCTTAGGGAAAAAATATAGGGTTTAGCTATTGATGATTTCTTAGATTGTTATTTGAATGGCTAAGGTTGACACAAAAAATGTCAATAGTCCCCAAGGATTATTTGTTCCTTGATTCTTCCATGGTTGAAACTATGCTTGATTTTGTTGCTACTCTGGTTGATTTGGTTGCCACTATGGTTGATTTGGTTACCACTGTGGTTGGTTCCATTTAGGACTAACCCATTTAGGTGGTCCCAAAGATGTAGTAGGTGGTTGCATTGTAAATTGATGAGTAGATTGATTTACATTTAAACCAGGATTTTGATTCCAAGTGTTTCTAGGGCCATATTGTCCTTGATAAGTATTAAACCCATAATTTTGTGGTCTCTATCCTATATAATTAAGCTCTTCAAGTGATTTTTAATCTCTGGTAAGAGATTGTAAGATATTCTTGTATGTTTTTTCTCACAAATTTCACAGAGATCAACTTGATTCAATGGACATTCCCTCAAGGGATGTTTCCCCATACATTATAATAGTAAATGGTTAAGGGTTCAATGTTCTTCATATCAGACGAAGTATGCCAGTTTTTAAATTTAACATTTCCTCCATCTCTTGAGATACATCATGAGTAGAAGATTTTTTTCTTCTATAATTCCTTATCCCAACTTTGGTCCTCGAGTAATTTTTACATATACCAATAATATCCTCCAAAGGGACCTTATTGATATCTCCTTTTCCCATCAAATTCAAAGCTTCTTTGGATTCATCATTAATTCCCCTTAATAAATTTGTCATGTTGATCTCATTATTCAACCCATTAGCACATCTTTTGTGTACAAACTAGAACCTATCAGGATAATCCTCTAAAGTTTCATCTTTCCTTTGTTTCAATCAGGACATCTCCTTCCCATCTCTCACTTGACAATATTCTTGGTACTTATCTAGAAATATAGTTTCCATATCTTGGAATGTTGAGATTGAACCAAAACATAAACCCATTAACCAACATAAGGTTGACTCTTTTAGAGTAGAAGGAATAACTTCAAATTCTAGTTATTGGTTGTATAGTCATAAGTTTGACACATGACTTTAAACTCAAAGAGGATTTTCTCAGGATATTCAGAAGAATTTCTAAAAAAGGTAGGTAAAATATTCTTCATGGGAGGTTCATCATCCCTTATGTTCAAGTTAATAGGATGATAACATCCTATCTACTGGGGGACCATCAACTACTAAACAATCACCCATTTCTTCTTCGTGGTGCTCAAATTGTTCTTGTTGTTCTTTAGATGTTTTGGAGCTCTGAGATCCCTCTTGGTCTATATTATAATTTCTTGGAAGGAATCTTTCAAATGGATCTGTAGCTCTTCTCATCAACAACTTAAAATACTTTTCCTTATCAATACAAAGGCTTGAAACTTTGGTAGCTAGATCTTTTAGTTCATTGGCAACAATGCCAAAAATGATGGGTTGAGATGAGAAAATGATTAGGGTTCTCACATGCATATATTAATCATAAAAAACAAATAAATCACGAAAATGCAAATGATACTCCTATACCTTATTCTCCTCCCTCAGATTGAGCCTTAGGTGAAGTGAAGAATGCGCCCCTTGTCCACTTGATTGGATTAGCTCTTTGATAGGATTATGGAATGCTCTCCACTACACAACAAGGTGGGATTGGATTCAAATGATGAGCATGTGTGTGATGGATTGGATTATGAGGCAATATATTGGCATTATGATGGCATGATGGATTATTTTGGATCTCAAATGGGAAACATAATATTAGATGAAAAGTGGATGATTTGTGAGGAGATGAGACTCCAATGTATAGATTGGAGGAGGCCAAAATGGAGGGCCAAGATTGATTTGAGATGAAGGGATAGGATTGAAAGAAAGAGTGGGAGAGGATTGAGAGGATAAGGTGTTGGATTCAAGAGATATGTCATAAAGACATTTCTTGTCTCCACACTCCTCAAGGTACATGGGGAAGAGCTCCCAAGTTCATTAGGAAGAGAAAATGAATATAAAATTCCTCGGGGGAAGGGAGGGAGGATGAATTAAAATTTCCTTGGGAAGAGGATGCATGGGGAGGTTCAAAGAATTTGAATTTCTTTGAAAGGATCAAAGTTGACCCATCCCTAATCAAGGTGATTAGGGATGTACAAATGATTAAGGGGGTTGACTAGGTGGCTTAATGAGGGATTGGAGTGCAAGTGGGAGAGTTAGGAGGATGTGACATGAGAATAGAGAATGAGTGGATGAATATAAAATTAGAGAATAATGATAAGTATGATTAAGGTGGAATTAATTAGGCTACATGAAGATTAGAGAAAATGATTTGTAGGAATCACATGACTTAGAATTAATTAACTAAGAGGAATTAATGATTGAGATGACTTTAGAAGAATGGGGAATAATTAATCTAATGATAAATTAATTATTAGACTATAGTGATAATTAAATTTGATTTAATATTTGAAGAACATAACCAACACAATTAAATTAATTAATAATGTGGAAAGGCTCAAATTAATTAAATATTAATTAATTTTAGATGTCTACAATGGGCAAGGTTGTTGGTGTCACAACTTGCATCATTTAATCTTTTAATTATCGAATCGAGTGTGTCTTAGAGTTGTATGCAATGTGGATATTACTAAGTTGGGGGGTTTTACACTGCAAACAATGATTTGTACTTCGAAAATGCTCCATCAGGAGCTTTTGGGAATTACATTCTAAGGTCAACTTCTAAATCAAAGATCCTATTTTAGTTTGTCATAAATCAAAACTAAGGCACTTAACTTGTCCTAGAATGAGACATTGGTGATTTGAGTTCAAACCAAACATGACTTAATTAGAATTGATTCATGTAATGCTTAAGCTAAAACTATTAGTTGAATTAAAATTAGTCTACCACACGCACATACAAAATTCAATTTCTAAATCTAATTTGCTAGAAAGGAAACCTACTTTACACTTGAATAGAATTGAAATGTTAATCTAAAGCACACTTGAGATGAAATTAAATTCCATGAAAAAACTTAATAAAGATTTTGTCTAATCTTTTCTTCTATCACCATTGTCATATTCTACTAAAACCATTTTTGATCTAGAAATAATAAACTCTTGAACTACTTAGAAGATCCAAATCTAAACTATCTTAAAGAAATACAAATTTGAACATTCATGGGAAAATTTAACTAATCCCAAACACCATAGGAACCAAAACTAAAAACAAACTACAATAATTAATTATCATGAATTACAGCTAATTTTGATTTTTAATCTAAATCTAGAACTTTCTAAAGGAAAGATAAAAAAAATATTAACATAAGATTACCTCCTTTTGATTGAGTGGGCACTGCTCTTTCTCTAGTGGGATCTTTAAACATTGTAGATTAGATAAACTTCTATCTTGCATTCAAATTGGCCCCCAAATGGAAGTTAAATGAGGTTTGAAATTACAAATTGCAAAATTCAAAATACTAACGATAGAAAATGATTGATGAATATCTATTTTCTACCTAAGAATAGATGGATATATAGACACATCCTTATTTAAAACTCAAACTAATGCGTTACCTAGTAGATGGGTAATTCTTGTTAACAAGATTAATATAACTCAATGTTCTATTTCAAAGCGTCACTTCATCAGATTCACAAACAACCAAAGAAGTAAACTTGAAGATAATAAATGCACTGCACAATTGGAGTGATCAGGAGTTCCACTTTACTGATTTGAAAGTCCAATAGTTCCACATCATGAAACAACCTTCCAAAAATTTGAAAAAGAATCCACAAAACTAGAACAAGAATATAGTAGCCAATATTTTGGATAAATGGTCATTTTTTAATTCATTTTATCTTCAAATTCATGCATTTAATACCAAATGTCATTTCTAATATATCTCCTAATTAGTTAAGTATAACAACAAAATGAGTAAGAACGAAAGTATATAATCTACCACCAACTACATTAATTAATAAAATATATAAAGTTTTTAAGTATAAACTAAGTATTTAAAGTGTCATAAAGAGACACTCATTACACGGCTTTACAAAAAGTCTTGTTTCAGATTGGGATACAAAATTTGTTGGTTATTTTTGGCATACTTTGTGGAGAAATATGGGAGCACAATTGGGTTTTATTTTTGCATATCATCCTCAAATCTATGGTCAAATTGAGACCTTGTCAACTGAAGCTTGGGAAATTTATTGAGAAGTATAGTTGGGGATAAGAAAAATTAGTGGGATTTGATATTAGTCCAAGCAGAGTGTAAATATAATAATTATAAAAGACAACATGTGGGAAAGATTCCATTCCAAGTAGTGTATTGGTACATCCAAAGGGGTGTTGATGAGTTGAGAGATAGTGTAGATATTAATAGGAAGAGAGGTACAATAGAGAATTTAATTAAGTACATTCATGATTTACATAAATAAGTGAGAGAGAAATTGGAGAAGAGTGAACAAATTTGAGATTGGAGAGCTAGTAATGGTACATTTCCATAATATAAGGTTTCCACAAGAAACCTACAATAACCTGAAATTGAAGAAGATTCACCCATGCAAGGTTTTGTGGAAGTTCTCATCAAATTCTTATGAGATTGAACTTTTGGTTGGGATTGATATTTCTCTAATATTTAATGTTGCAAATTTGTATAAATATCATGAAGGCGAATCAAGTGAATAGTAGGGTATAGTTTTAGTTTTGTTGGATGTATTAGAATGTATGCATTGATATTCGGAGGAGTTTGAGATGATAGATTGGATCGAATTCATAGATCGCCAAAAGAACACATATAAAGGACTATTGTTAATATCTAGTTCATTGGAAGAACCAAGTAGTTGATGAGGCTTCTTGGGCCAGTGCTTTAGATTTGGAAAAGTTTACGATTAATCTTCTAGCACTACCAAAATTTTCAGGAGTTGCATGCTCATGAAATATTTTCATACCTATGGTGTTTGATACGAGAGAGTCCAGGTAGATTGTGTATTTGGCTCAATCTTAAAATTGATGTTTTCATTTTCCTAATGGTAAAGTTGAAATTTTGGTTTTGATTTTATTTAAGTTTTGTTTTTTTGTCATGTACAATGAATCACTACTATCAATGTGTAAACAAATCCAAATTATTGTGGTTACATGGTATTAGAACTATTGAATTGTTGGAGGAATGTAAGAATAAATAGAAGACCAAGGGCCGTGTATAAATTCAAAAGTAAAGAGGCATTAGTGAAGGTAGAGAAAACAATTTTTAAGAGGGAAGGAACCATGTGAGCTAGTTGCGAAAGAGAAAAAGGATCGAGACCTATGTAGTAATAAAAGGATGACGATGCAATGTCAAAAGAGGAAGCTAGATGTGCAAGACTAGAGTACTATTGCATGGGAATAAACAAAACTATTTTTGTTGATAATCTCTATGGTGGAAGGTTGTATTCATATCAAACTAGAGTGAAGATGATGTGCAAGATAGGAAAGGGGTTCTTAGGAAGGAGTGTGAGCAGAACCACGTTATTTTGAATAGAAGGTCAACATTGATAGTGTGTAGGAATCATAAAAAAGAACCTATATCTACATTACAATGGGTAGGGGGTAGGGGTATACAGAGAGATTGTAGGGCTATGTGGAGATAGCTAGTGAATCCTGTGAATGTCTCCAAATAAAGGAAGAAATCATGTGACATGTATTACAAAATTTCAATGGAATGGGGTACACAATAAGAGGGTGGATAGAAATCTAAAATTTGTGCTAGTGCTAGGTAATCTGAATAGAGTTTGAAACTTCCTCCAGTGTTTTGATTTTAAATGATTACTTTCTACAACTTAATCTATTTTGAAATCTAGTGAGTTGAGCTGCTTTGAGGGGTGCCTAGAAATAAACACCCATGAAAAGTAATGGTAATGATCTCACATCCAATATTAAAAAAAGGGACCTTTAACTCCACACAAGCCAAACTAAAGCCTGCCAAGCTACCCCCAAAAGGTAGCCACATATAAAAAACTCATTTCGAGAAATCCAAATAACCCAATAAGAAAGTGCATCTAAACTAAGAACAACCCCTTAGATGTGGCATCCTCAACATATTCCTCATCAGAATCCTCACCACTATTAGTTTCCTCCTCATTGTCATAGTTTATGCCTTGCCATTCTCTACCATCACCTAGGGTTTCTATTCACACACCCATCACTTAATGACAAATCTTTAGCATGATAGAATGCTAGCATAAAATTATAGAATTAAAACCTATAGAATACAACAAAAAATGTAAATTATATCTTATATAAATGATAAACCTATGATTAAGGCTAAGGTAATGTACAAGTAATAAAATATAATCTGTATACACATAAAAATGGCTATGAGCAATTAAATAAATATTTTATATTTATTTAATAATTATTCTTCTATTAAATAGTTAATTTGAAAAGATTAATTTATTTAATTCATTTAATGTCCTTCTATTAATTAATTTAATTGAAATATTTTATTAATTAATTCATTTATCTTTTTCTTCTAATCAATCAATTAAATATCTAATATTTAATCATTATTCTTTTATCATATAGTCTCAAATATTAAATAATTTCTTAATTATTTAATTCATTTCCAACTCATCTTTCCATCTCCACTTCATCTTTCCTTTGTCAACTCATCCATCATGTGGCTAAATTAATTCAACAAAATAAAATAATTTATTAGCCACTTATCTTCAACTTCCAAAATAAATGAAATATTGTGTACGTACACATATTTCCTAGCCTTCTTCTATATTCTCTCCAACATCCCTATATTTTAGGAGGACTTGAGTCCACTTGTCCTCTCATTCCTACATCTTCTCCAACTATCCTATATCCTCTCAATTCTTCAACTCAGTGAAGGTGAGATGAGTGACACTTGTCTTCTTCTTCCCCCTTTCTCTCAACCTTCAACTTCTCGCTCATAGCCATCCAGTTTGCAAGATTTGATCATGACCATTGATCTCTTCCACCTAAGCTCATGCATTCAAAAATCTATAAAAAAAGGTCTCCTAAGCTATTTTGAAACTAATAGACTAATATCTAATCATATAGTCATTCTAGGAGTCTTTATCTTCCATCTGTGAGTTTAAGTTTGAAGCAATTAGCAATTTTAGAATTCTTATCATAGCTTAATATCACGTTAGCTTAAATAATTTGTATATGCATATAATAGTATCAATTAACTATCATTTCATTATTCATATGCCATCTTGGAAGCTACCAGTGCTTGTCTGAGAGAAAATCATATGCAACTAGGAACAATGAGGTGTAAATTATGGAAGGTATAATCTTGTTTATTTCATTTACTTCATTTGTTAAAATTTTAGTTTTCCGTAGCCTTAATTTTTATATTTTATGATGGAATAACAAGTTTCAGGACATTTCTTTGGAGTTCAACTTTAACCTCAGCACAATCAAACACTTATCTTCATAAAAATTTTATCACTATAGATGATTAATATAAGAGATTTTTTAATATTGAAGTAGAGTGTGGGTGCCCAATCTTGTAGTATGACATTGTTGGAACCAAATTTATTCCTTATTAATTTATTGGGATGAGATGGAATCTCATTGAATTAAGAGATAAGATTAATTCTTACGAGAGATTGATAACAACTGTCATGTGATTGGGGCACATCATTATTACATGGATGTACAAGGAGTGAATGTTCTAGATTCAATCAAATATAGAGATTCTTGAGATTGAGAAGTATATTATTTTCAACCTTATGCAACTAGATCCATAAACTAGATACCACTCAATCACAAGCACGGTATGATATCACAACTCTCTTTCACCTATTCATTCATTTCATGTTTTATGCGATGTATTTGTTGTGATATAGATGTGGTGTTGTGCAGGATTTCAAGTACTAGACATTGACTCCACTTGGTTTAATAGGTTTGAGCATGTCTCTAATCACAATATAAAGTTGATTAGAGGTGACATGGGACCGTATTACACACTCTAAACTTAGTTGGTACCTTTTCATCTTAGTGGTTTGGTTAGAGTTGCCTTTCTATTTGTTATGTGGTATTTTATTCAATCCTATGGTGGGATGCCTTGTCGAGCTGTGGTATTTAATTAATTAATTAATTGTTTTATATAGTTTAATGGTGTTAAATTAACTATTATGATTGATTTTGATATTTAATATAAAACTATTTAATTATTGAGAGTTTATAATATATTAATGTTTACCTTGTGGGATTATATTTAATTGAATATTTACATTATTTGTGCATTTGATTTAAATGGTTATTTGTTTTATTGGTTTATTTTATTGTTTACCCTTTTACTTATTTGTTTTATTTTTTATTTGCTTACCCTATTTTACTATTGGCTTTTGGGAGTTGTATTTGGATATTAATATTATTTAATAGTATTATATCTCAATTTTTATGAATGGTTGGTAAGTTTATTATTATTTTCATTATCTTTTATTGGGGTAGTGATGAGGTGTTGGGACTTCAAAAATTTTGTCAAATTTTGATGGCCTAGGTTAAATTTTTTTAGTTTTGACACTCGGAATCCCATTTTGTAGGATAACATGCCATTTTAGCTACACAAGTGTTGTAGGCTGGAAAATGTTAAAAATTCATGTGGATGGCAGTTTTTCGAGAGATCGTGTTTTTTTCTAATCGACATGTTCCTTATTGATGAGACATCATTTTTCACCTAGATGTTATTCACCTCTTATCAGCCTTCACATGTTATGCTGACATCTCTCTCTTTTTGGTGTGATGGGAGACAGGTCATAGCGACATGGTTCTTCTTTTTAGCTAAACTTGCCATTTCGGCAAGATGATTTCCTTCCTATATAGAACCATGGAGAAATGAAGACATGGTCCTTCTTTGGTATGACCCCGGCTATGTCCTACTGATAATGTTCTTCTTTCGATGTAACTTTCTTGTTGTCTTCTTGCCATAACCTCTCTTTGGTGTGACTTGTGGTGTGTCTTGCCAACACTCATTTTGAGTTTAATATAACATGGCATTTTGCCATGACCCAAAGTGCCTCATTGTAGAGCTTTTGTGGTATAGTGACATGGAGTTTTCTATGTGACATGTTTCTTATCACATCAATAAAGACAAAACACAAAGTTTTTCTTTTTGCTGAGACATAGGGTTTCAGTATAATCCAAAATGCCTAGTGCCGACCTATTTGAGTTACACTAGAATAGTCTATTTTTGGTGCAAGTTTGGTTCTATCTGGCCAATGATGGGTTATCACTAGTTCATGGGGTGAAGGTTAAACAAGGTGGAAGAAATCTCCTCACCACCCTATGTCTTGGAGGCAGGCAGCAAAAATATGGTGTGAGATAAACCAAGGCATGAAGTTTGGTCTCTCACTTACCCTACATGGGTTTATGGTGCCCGGGAAAAGTAGCATGGGGCAAGGAGAAAGGAAGAAAAAGATGAGAAAAGGAAACTCCTCGCCACCCTACACAGTAGTAAAGGGATACCAAGAGATAGTGCAGATTGAGAAAACATGGGAGGAGAAAGGTGCCCCCGCCACCCCGCACCTCATGTGCAAGGAATCTAATGGTGATGTGGGGCAACCAAGAAGGAAGAATATGGGATTCCCCGCCACCTTGCACACTCTCAAGAGAAATCAATAGAGTGGCATGAGGCAAATAAAAGGGGGAAGGGAGGAGAATCCCTGCCATCTCATGAGGACATCAGGGATGCATAGATATGGGTGTTGGATAGTGGGGAAAGAGGAAAGTCTTTCCACCGCTACCTCACAAGGCACAAAGAGACATTCAAAGGGCCATTGCATGATAAGAAGGGTGGTGAGGGGGATACCAGTTCCCTGCCACCTGCATGGTGGGAGAGGGCACCAAATGCACCGTGCGGGGTAAGAAATGTGTGTGCTAGAGAGGACCCCCTGCCACCCTGCATGGGGGAAAGGGGTATCAGAAAGAACTATGGGGCAACGCAATGACATAGTGAATGGGACCATGTCACCCCACAATGTGAAAGGCAATGAGAGGATGGGCTTGTGGGTAGCTTAATGGTATAGTGAGGGACTTCCCTCACTATCCCACAACATTTAAGCTAAGGTCAAGTGCCACTGCAAGGTAAAAGGTAAAAACATGGTTGCACAGGGAGACAAAAGGAAAATGAAGATATACATCTTGCTAGCCTTTAGGAGGATTATTTTCATGAGGGCACATAATGTGCATGTTAGACGATCTATAGAGAGTTCCAACATGTAGCTCAATAATTTAGTTATTTGCGTAGGGAAGTTGATGAAGGTTGACCAAAGGGAAGATTAAAAGATTTTGAAGATGTGGCATGTGTTGATTGGGTCACATTTCCACATGTTGAAGGGAGAGACGTTGCCGAAATAATTGTTGTGTCGACATACTACAGATATAGGTTTGCAACCAAATCGGATTGGATCACAATGATGATGCAAAGAAAGAGGTTGCATTTAATTAGAATTAGAAAAGGATCAAGTTAGTAGCTAGAGATGATTGCATGATCTTCATTTGATCAGATTTCATGACCTCGAGCACATCAAGGGTTTTCAGTCAACAAGATGTAAGGATAGGGGCATGTGAAAATTAATAAATATAGTAATCTAGACTTAGATGATCAACCTATGATATGAAAAAAGATCAAATCTATGATGGAAGATAATTAGCAGGAAGGCAAATTGTCTTTGAGGATCGAGAGGATTGCTAAAGGTGGTTGTAGGCTCATGGCTCTAGAGGCTTCGATTGCAGGTACTCACATTTAATGCATTCAGAGGGATTGTGTGTAATGTAGAAGGATAGATGCCTTAGGGCTTATTATAGTCTTATACAATCAAATTATGACATGTATCTGACCTGGCCTATAGCTTGTTTTGCTCCCTTGCTATTATAAAAAGGAATTCAAGGCTAGTGAGAGGAGGCTCGATTGTGATGTCATTCTGAGTGATTCTAGAGGCAAGGCTTCCATGAACAGTCAAAGGTTAGGAGTAAGTGGAAGTTCATTTTTCAACTTTTAGCCATTTTCCCATTTCAAATAGTGTATAACTAGAGAGAATACATGTTTTCAATGTTTTTATTGTAACTGTCTCTAGCATGTAATCTCACTATTTCATGAAATAGATGATTAAGGATCCTTTGTTTTGTCCCTGCAAGCTTAGGTGTTTATCTTGTTTCTTGCTTCTATTGAAGGAAGAGATTAAATGCTTTTAATAGGATAATGAAATGGTGTTGTGTGCATGTAGGATATGTAAGAATGACTGCAATAAAATTATAATAGGGGGTTAGTGTAATGCATTAATACTGAGAACTCACTAGTTATATGTTAGTCTATTTGCTTTTATGTCTATTAGTTGTAGCTTTACTTTGCTGCCCTGATGAAGGCATTGGTAATGGGGTTTCCTCCTAGTTTTTAGAATCAATCCATTCTCTTAAAGTCTCTTTTACTTTCTATTATTTCTTTTCTATTTTAGGAGTAGATTTAGTGTAGAAATCCATCCCAAATGCTAACTGAGAGTTTAGAAGATAGGATTGTAGCCAAATCTAAAGATTCATACACTTTCCTTGGCATATACACATTGGGATATATGTTGAAACTTGTGATACCTTGGTGCAGGAGCACCTACCTATGAAGGCATGAACCATGAACAATATGAATTTCTATTAGCTAGAAGAAATGTAATAAGACCCTATGGGTCCTTTTTGTAATTCAATGTCCTAGGAGTGTGACAAGTTTGTCCATGTTTGGGTCAAATTGTCATCTAGGGTTTAGTAGAGCAAATTGAGTCAATAAGGGTCAAAATGGTCTAAATTGAGGGATCAAGTGACCACAAGTCTATTTGAGTCATGTCTATTTGAGTCATTTTTGATGTTTTAGAATCAGATGTAATCATTTTGGGGGACTATGATAGTCTAGAGTCTAAGTTGGTTGAATTATGCAAAAGTTGTCATATTGTCAATTTGTTGTCATGACAATTTTGCACTTTTTGTAAGTCACGATTCTCCAATGGTCAGTCAAGTTGAAAAATAGTTGGAGGAGGTTGTGGTTGTTTGGGAGATATCTTTAAGGGCCCCAAACAATGAAGGATGTATGTTGGTTGGTTGATTTCGAAAGAAATTGAAGCATCAAGAATTGATGGAAACTCAGAAAAACCATCTAATCTCTATTGATTGCATATTGAAGGTGGATTGATAAGAATTATCATGGCTTAGATCCTATAACTAGATTGTGTTACCTTTTTTTTCATTTGGTGTGAAGTTTTAAAGTGAGTGTTGCCCCGTTCTACAAGCAAATCAATATCGGGTAGCCTAAAACCCTTAAACCCCTAGGGTTTGACTACAATAATGGGTTTTGGCCTATCAATCCTTAACTAAACACTCTACCATTATAGGAGATGATAGGCCACTATATCATATGTTAGTACCAAAATCCATTATAAGGATACAATAGGGCGAAGAGGATGGAGAACTAACCCTAGGTTTGACATCTCTACGTGACAGACTGGTTTGATGAGTGCAGTGCGTGATAATTGAGTGGTAGAGAACTGGAAAAGGGTTTGAATGTTGGCATTTTTTATGTTTATGTTGTGATTGTCATTGATGGACACACACTTGAATTGAGATCCCCTTTATATGTATGAGCTAGAGCTCAATTGGTATTTGTTCCAACCAGTATGTTGTATTCTAGTCTTTAGACTATTGGTGATTTTGCAAAATGTGTTTCCCGGTCTGAAGCGACATGTCGACCCTAAGAAGATTGTAGATTTCAAGCAGTATGAGGGAGAAAAATGGCATAACACATTCTTACCAGTCTTCATTTTTGTCAAACTGGCAACCGGTATTTTGTATGAACCGGTAATACTCTTTGATGAGTTACCAACCGGCATTTTGTGATGAGTTACCAATCCACCAATTGTTTGACGGTGTTGACACATTGACAGTTCTTTCTATTTCATGTTACTGAGTATGTCTAGATTCATTGAACCTAGGAAATTGTAATGTAATCCTATTGGACCGACATGAAATCAAATTCCTTTAAAAGGACATCATGTCTAGGGTTTTAGTTTGTTGCTGAAAGGGTTAATGTCATGCTAGGGTTTAAGGTGGTTGTTGAGTTGTTGTAAGAGATACCTTATCTGAGAAGATCAAGTTGTAACTAAGAGAGAAAGAGAAGACTGAAGTAATGTTGGAATGCATTAACAGTGAGCAATACTGGATCTAACCAAGTAGTTTGTGCTATAAGATAGATCAAACACTTGTTGATTACTCACATCTTTGACAAGTTTGTAGCCCTTTACCAGGTAGGCCCAAAAGCCTTTGTGAAATCCTCTAATAAGGTGGTTCACCTCTATGAATCTAAAATCCTCTAGCAAGGTAGTCTTTAATTGGACTTATCTCCTAACAGAGATTGAGATTCCTAACATGATCTATTCTGGTGAAGAACATTGTAAGACCTTAACCGGTCTAGTTTCTATTTTGTAAATAGTGACTTGTGAGTTCCATCTCACCATGGTTTTTCGCATTTGGGTTTCCACATCAAATATCTTGTGTTATGGTTGTATTGCTTTTATGGGTAATGCTTTACTTGCATTTTGGTTTTGCATGTGTGTTAACCAGTCTGTTTGTTAAACTGTTTTACTGGTTTGTCTTCAGACTGTTTAAGTGTTTTAGTGCAAAGATTTTTGGCATACTAATTCACCCCCCCTCTTAGTATTCATCAATCGGTATCAGAGCCTACCTTTCTATAAGTTTAACCACTTGGAAAGAGATATGGGGGAATACACCTTGAGGGAACTTACTCAATGGCTTACTTAGTTTGAGAAAGCCTATGATGATCTTATGGTCAAATACAAGGCATCTAAAGCAAAAAGGAGAGAACATGCAGAAGCTAATGGAGCTATCTGAAAGTAGTTCTAAAGATGAAGAAAATATGGAAGCTATGATTGAAGAAGTAAATAAGCTGAATGATTCAAACTCCAATCTAAGAAAGGAGTTGGAAGGACTGACTATCCGATTTAGTCAAGAGCTTGAGAACCAGAGAAAAGCTGAAGATTTGGTAAAGGACAAAGATCATGAGATCTCCAAGTTGAAACAAGAGATTAGTGCACTAACTGCTCACCTTCATGAGAGCAGAATGGAAAAGGAAGACATGCAAGGAGAACTGAACATAGCCATCTCTGAAAATGCAAGCCTAATGGAGTCAAATATTGCTATTTCCAAAGAACTCTCTAAGTCAAAGGAAATACTTGCTAAGTTTAGCAAAAGTACTATCAAGCTAGAGCAAAAGCTTGAGTCATCTAGACCGGCAAAGAATACCAATGGAATTGGTTTCTCCGGACATGAGGAAGGAGAATACTTAGGAACAAATGCTGAAGCATCAAAGAAGCAACCGACACTCAAAGGAAAAGGTAAGCAAAAATTCAAACCTATTTGTTATAACTATCTTAAAGAAGGACACACTGCCAATGTATGTAGGAGCAAAGCCTACAATAATTTTCCTTATTTTATCAACAATGTACCTAGATCCAATAAGTTCAATGGTCATTGTTATGCATGAAACAAGTTTGGGCATATAGCATCTGAATGCAGGACTATCATGAACAATACCAGAAGATACCCTTAGAGGACCCAAGGAGCTGGTCCGGAATCTTTTGTGAACTGGAACCCTAACTAGTTTAATGCTTACAATTATCAGTTAGGAAACAATGGTTACCAACCAGAAATTGGATGGAGAAAAAACTATTGGATTTGTCATGGACATGGGCACACTGCTGCTACATGTAGAAGGAAGAATGGAAAAATGAACAATGGACCTTGGAGAGCACCTAGATTGGTTTGCTATCACTGCAACAAATCGGGTCACATTGCAAGATTTTGCAGAAGCAGAAAGAGTATATCTGATGATATACTGGTCACTTAGAAAGGAGAAATTGATGTGGAAATAGTTCAAGCGGACATGAACAAAACCTGGAGGAAGAAACCAACAATGTTGGAAGAGGAACCGGTTTTTGCACCTAGTGTGGAAATATTAGAACCGGCAAACTAAGCTCCAAAGATGCTTAGGGGGAGCAAACAGCTAAATGTTTTTGAACCCCCGGTTACACCGGTAAAAGACCTTAACTGGTATGTGATACCTATCACTTGATAGAAGACTAGAAACGGTAAAAAGGCAAATTAGGGTTTATGCCCTAATAGAGGAGCATTAATGGTGGTAGGTGAGAGACATGTATAAAAGCATATTTCAAATCATTTCTCACTATCTATTTTCAAGCGAAGAAATTTTTTTCAAAGTGCAGAGCAAAGAAAAGACGATTTGAGCTAAGATTTTAATAAATTGACAAGTCTTGAAGGAGATTCAAATCTAGTTTGCAAACGGTCATGGAGAACACAAAGCGGTGATTTGGCAACCAACAAAGAGTGGAGTGAAGTAGAAATAGGAAGCCCTAAATTCATGTTTTAAAAGTATTTTTCATGTTCTTGAAATATTCTACAATGGCTTTCGCATCTCATACCAATTATAGCACATCTATTGAGTCGAAAAGTTTCATCCAAAGGAAGTCCAAATATAATGCCTTATCTCAAGTTTTGGCTGGATTCATAGTTGAAGAGGGAATTTCTTATTATATTGATTGAAAAATAGAAGACCTAGGGTCTTTAGCCATTCATACCCAGTTAGGTTTATTTTTTGGCAAGGACAAGAAAATCAAATCGGAGTTTAGTATCCTAGAGAAGAAGAAACTCCATAATGTAGTATATTTTCTGGAAGACTTCACAAAGGATCACATCAGGATCATCTTGAGCAGAGTCCACGGTGACAAAATGTACCTGGAGAGGATGCATGATGTCATGCCATAGGCAATTCATGCAATCACTAATTTTTGCAACATAGGGGAAGTGCCAGCCCTAAGAATGGTAAGCAAAATGGAAATGGCCAAGCTCACCGATTCAACAAGTGACTCATGAGGTATGATAGTTAATTATATCAAGGATGATCTGGTGAAATATGCCTACATGGTGATAGGCTACAAAACATTCTCAGCCAGCAGGATTAATTCTGTATCTGCTACAGTGGTAAATGCCACTTATCGGATGATCAAAGAGGATGCATCATTTGACCTATGCACCAGTATGCAGAGGCAACTCTTGTCTAACCTAAAGTTAATTAAACAGGATAATGCACTGAGATTCAAATTTGGACAACTATTGGTTGGGTTGTTCTTCTATTTCCAAGGCTTCTTTCCTGGAGTAGGAGATGTTCAGTGGTCCCCTGATCAACCGGTAACCAAATAGATCAAGGAGAGCATTCAAGCTATCAGAACCAATTACCCTGATCTACTGAACAAATATTTTGATGAGTTCAAAAGGAATATGAGTCAAAGGGTAAGGATCTTTGGTGATATTGTTAAGAAATATGAAGATGACATCTGTTTCACCATTCAGGTGGACAAATGCCTAATGGAGGCTGTTGAGCCTAGAATGGAGGAAGTGGAGCCAATGGGCTATGAGGTTATGTATGATATGCTAGAAGGGTATGCCTCAATCCTTATTGCGTTGCCTCTTGATCCTAAGGCGAAGAGGACTGGTACCTATCTGGAGAGGATTGTACCAATAGAGGAACCCTCTATTAAGAAAAGAAAAGAACTAGCTGCAAAGAAAGCAAAGGCAGTGCCTACAGCATCGGCACTGGCTACTACTGCAACTCCAAGAGTGATCAAGCGGTCACCTGCAAAGAAGAAACTAGAAGTTGCACCGACAAAGGTCTTCGAAAGAAAAAGGAAGACTAAGTCAAATGAACCAGACTCCAAAGAGACTGAGTCTGATGATAAGCCAAAGAAGGCCAGACAGACAAAGAAGATGAAGAAGAATGAACCAGCAGCATCCGCATCAGTAAATATTGATATCTCCTCATACAAACCTTTGACACATTTTCAAAGGACAGTAAAGAATATTAGAAGAAAATTACTTCATTATTTAGTAGATTATTATGATGATTTTAATAGTGAGGAGAAAGATGAAGTATTACAGGAAACTATTCTTTATTTGTGTAAGAATGATTAGTCACCATTAGAGATTAAATCTCAGACACTAGATTCTTTATATAAAGCATTAGATAATAAATGGTGCATTTCCATTGAAAAAGAACAGGAGATTAGGGAGAAAGTATTTGCACAATACTTTCTTGACCTCTCAAATTCAGAATTATTTGATGTCCTAGATCAGAATAAAGGACTCTTCTTCACAAGGAGAAGAAGACTCTGGCTGTTAGAGGGGAGAATTGATGATGTTGAAAAAGACACTCATTAGCATATGGACTATCCTATCATTTCTCAAAAGGAATGAATGGCTAACCTCCAAGCGGAAAAAGAATCGATTGTATCCAAACCGGATGAAGTTTTTGATGAAGAAGGAAACCTGGTTGAAGAACCAATTGACACTATTGATGTCGATGCACTAGACATAGAAGATGTCACTCAGGACATACCTTTCGAGGGAACAGAATAGGGGCAACAAGCTAAGGACAGACAAGAAGTGGCAGAGGAATAGGAAGAGAAGAAGAAGAGTGATGAAGATGAGAAAAAGAAGAAGGAGGAAGAGAAGAGAAAAGAGGAAGAGGAGAAAAAAAAAGTTGAAGAGAGAAAGCAGAAAGAGGAAGATGAGAGGAAAAAGAAAGAAGAAGAAGGAAGAGGAAGAAAAAAAGAAGAAGGAAGAGGAAGAGAAGAAGAAGAAGGAAGAGGAAGAAAAGAAGAAGAAGGAAGAGGAAGAGAAGAAGAAGAAGAAAGAGGAAGAGAAGAAGAAGAAGGAAGAGGAAGAAAAGAAGAAGAAGGCAGAGGAAGAGAAAGAAGAGGAGACGAGGAAGGAAACAAAGAGGAAAAAGAAAGAAGAGGAAGACAAGGAACAAGAATAGAAGAAAGAAGCAGAGAAAAGGAAGAAGGAAGAAGCAGACAAGGTAGCTGAAGAGATAAAGAGCACACAAATGGAGACTCTGAAGGCAACCGAGAGTCAAGCCAAACTGGCTGATATCTCTAGTCCTATCAATCTCCAGTCTACAAGTGAGTCAAAGCTTATGTAGAGCATCAAGGTTGCTCAAGAGCGCCTTGAAATCATACGAAGGAAAAAGGAGAAAGACATAATTCAAGCAGCTATAGACACCCTTACTGGTTTGATCCTTGGTACCAATCTTCCCAGCACTGAATCATCACTAGCATAGCTCAAACTACTATGTACTATAGTGGATGATCAGGTGTAGAGTTTGGAAGAAGCAGCTGCGGCAAATGTCAAGAAAGAGCATCAAAAGGCTCTTAACATTGCTTTGGTGAAAAAGTTGAATGAGATCCAGTCTGAACTTCTAAAAGACCAAAAGGATATAAGGGACGCTTTGGATGAGGGAAACATGTTGCTAAGCAAAATCTGTCATCCCATCTATTTTGCAATGATGTGCTAACTCAGAAGCAAAAGCTTGAAACGGACTTACAATCCTACTTGAGCACATTTAAGCCACCCTATGATTCCTTTGCAACTTATGGGCAAACCGTTCACCGGTTCCAGATCCAATCAGCCAAAATGGAGCACGAGATCAGTACATGATCTAGGGATTTGTAGGAGCTACAACTGGTTTTACTTCCACATCTTCAAATTCTTCATAAGTGTTATCTGAACCTGGATGCCTTGACAGTTATGCAGGAGCTGAGCACAGTTGATGCCATGGAGGAACAGGTATCCCAGATGCAAATAGAAAAAGAAGTGGCAACCTCTCTACTTGAGTCCTGGTCTCTATCCATGAAACAATTTTTGCAGGACTATAAATTGGTTTTTGACAAGTATTATTCATAAAATTTTATTATTTTAATGGAAACAGTGTTGTTCAGTGATACTTTGTCATTATTGGTAAAGGGGGAGAAGTACTCTATCTATTTTGAGAAGAATAGGGAGAAGTATATAGCTTTAAAATTTTGATATATGTTTTGATATATGCTATATGCTCTGATATCTCAATGTTTATGCTTTGTATGCAAAATTGCTATACATTGTATTGATTAAGGGATAGTGTATATGCTTAGGGGGAGCAATTTTGTTAATGGCATGTTTTTGATTCTAAAACACTTAGATGTCAAAATTTTATTTTCCTAAGTGTTGCCATCAATGCCAAAGGGGGAGATTGTTGGCATTTTTGATGTTTATGTTGTGATTGTCATTGATGGACACACACTTGCATTGAGATCCCCTTTATATGTATGAGCTAGAGCTCAACTGGTATCTGTTCCAACTGGTATGTTGTATTCTAGTCTTTAGACTACTGGTGATTTTGCAGAATGTGTTTCCCAGTCTAAAGTGGCATGTTGACCCCAAGTGGTTCATAGATTTCAAGTGGTACGAGGGAGCAAAGCGACAAAACACATTCTTACTAGTCTTCATTTTTGTCAAACCAACAACCAGTATTTTGTATGAACTGGTAATACTTTGTGATGAGTTACCAACCGAAATTTTGTGATGAATTACCAATCCACCGATTGTTTGATGGTGCCAACACATTGACGGTGCTTTCTGTGTCATGTTACTGAGTATGTCTAGATTCATTGAACCTAGGAAATTGTAATGTAATCCTATTGGACCGACATGAAATCAGATTTATTTAAAAGGACATCATGTCTAGGGTTTTAGTTTGTTGCTGAAAGGGTTATTGTCGTGCTAGGGTTTAAGGTGGTTGTTGAGTTGTTGTAAGAGCGATCTTATCTGAGAAGATCAAGTTGTAACTAAGAGAGAAAGAGAAGACTGAAGTAATGTTGGAATGCATTAACAGTGAGCAATACTGGATCTAACCAAGCAGTTTGTGCTATAAGATAGATCAAACACTTGTTGATTACTCACATCTTTGACAAGTATGTAGCCCTTAACCGGGTAGGCCCAAAAGCCTTTGTGAAATCCTCTAACAAGGTGGTTCACCTCTATGAATCTAAAATCCTCTAGCAAGGTAGTGTTTAATTGAACTTATCTCCTAACAGGATCTGTTCTGGTGAAGAACATTGTAAGACCTTAACCGGTCTGGTTTCCATTATGCACATAGTGACTTGTGAGTTCCATCTCACCGTAGTTTTTCCCATTTGGGTTTCCACGTCAAATATCTTGTGTGATGGTTGTATTTATTTTATGGGTGAATTCTTTACTTGCATTTTGGTTTGTATGTGTGTTAACTGGTCTGTTTGTTAAACTGTTTTATCGGTTTGTCTTCAGACTGTTTAAGTGTTTTACAGCAAATATTTTTGGCATACTAATTCAGCCTCCCTCTTAGTATTCATCATTGAATGTGGTATAAGAGTACTTTGTAGGTTTACATAATAGTTCATGGTCAGTGAGATCACCTATTAGGAGAACCAATAAGTCAAATAGGTCTAATATCCTTATTAGGTCTATTAGTGTAGTACCGGTTGGCAGATGTGCAAGTTGGTTTGGTACTAGAAATTGAGATATTGTTGATAACTCCCAATAGGGTATTCGAAAATATAATTTTTTTGCCTAGAACCTCACGGTGTCAAAATTTATCACCTGATTCCTTCAAAAGGAGGCCTAATAGCAATTGATTCAGTTTATGGGCTAGTGAGTCAAAATTGATGTCTGGTGGATCTAAACAATGAAATCTTGTTTCATTTATGTTAAGGTGTTGTGATAATACCCCTCCAAGGTTCGTTGTATTGAATTGTTCAAGTGGGCCATTCAATTCCTCAAGCCTAGTAGAAGCCCACTCATGTGTGCAAGGGTGTGGGTAGTCACATAAGAACTTGAGAAGTGTTAGTTGTCTGTAATTGGTCATAGTGGAGTCTTTGGGTTTTCCAAGGTGTTGTTTAGAATCATTGAACCATTTCATGAGTTGGTGTGGTGTTAGGAACTATCAAATTAGGGTTTATCGGTTGAGTTTGTATGCCTTAGAGATTGGCTGGTTCAAGGTTCCCTCCTTTTGGTATGTTGCCTCCTCATCATATTGGTATCATAGTAGGATTTTGAAGATCACTTGGGTGGTGTGTTCTTAGTGTATGTCAGAGGAAGAGATTGAAATAGGGACTGACAGAGTGCCTCCTTAGAGTATGTCACAAGATGCGGTGAAGAAGTTGATTGAAGAGATGCTTGGATCGAAGCTTGAAGACTAAAAAAGACTAAGGATAAGGAAGAAGGAAGTGACACTGATGAAGAAGGGGATAAAGAAGATGGGGAATCATCTAAGTAGGTAGAGGAGATACCTATAGATCCGAGGGCATTTGTAGATGCCTTGAGGTTAGTCAATAGGGACACAATTGATGGGTTGCCTATATATAGTAGAAGTATGGAAGTAGAAGAGGTGATATACTGGATTGAGGCATTGACTAGTCATTTTGAGTAAAAATAAATCCTTGAAGATAAGATAGTTAAGTTGGAAAATGAAAGGTTGAAGTGGTTTGCTTTTACATGGTGGAACTATGTACAAGGGGAAAGAGTTAAGGAGGGAAAAAGTATGATAACCTTCTCCGAAAGGATGAAGGCTAAAGTCAAGGCACAATTCATGCCCATTAACTATGAAGTGCAGATGTATAGAAAATTGTAGAACTTCAAACAGAGAGACCTTGATGTGAATGCATATATAGAGGAGTTTCATAAAACCAGTCTCATATCAAAGAGACAAGAAGAAGAGTCAGAGAAAGTGGCTAGTTACTTGAATGACCTAAGGATGAACATCCAAGATTAGATCAACATCTTCAGACTAGAGAAAATGAACAAGTGTTTTCAATTGGCCCTAAGAGAAGAAGAGAAACTAAAGAGAAGAAGTGAGCAGAGTAGTAGAGGTAAAGGAGGGAGAAGTTTTTGAGGAAGAATTCATAGCCAAAGGTCTAGTGGTGAGTCTAGCCAAGGAGAGAAAGTTGGGACTCAAGTAGCAGAGGAGGCTACCATGGGAGAAGACCTAATGGAAGAGGTGGGACAAATGGATCAGGGAGAGGATCCAAGTTCTCTATTATGAGGTGCTATAGCTTCAATTAGAGACCTACAAGTGTCTAGAGAAGGCCTCAACTTCTCATGGTGGTGAGAGGAGAACCACTTTGACTCAAGAAGATGCAAGGAGTGTGACATCTCCCGAAGTGAATTCAACATCAGAGATGGGAGAGAACCTAATGATCAAGAGGACACTACTAAAGGAACTAGTGACAATTGAGCCACCGCAAAGAAAGGTTGTGTTTAGAGTCAATTGCAAGATTCAAGGTAAGGTTTGTAAAGTTGTCATAGATTCAGGGTCTACTGATAACATTGTATCTTTGGAAGTACTAAACAAGTTGAACTTGGAAAGAATACCCCATAGTTGTCCATATAGGGTCAGCTGGTTGAACAAAGGGAAACACATATTCATCAATGAACAAGCATGGGTAGAGTTCAGTATTGGGGGGTGTATACACATAAAAATTGCTATGAGAAATTAAGTAAATATTTTATATTTATTTAATAATTATTCTTCTATTAAATAGTTAATTTGAAAAGATTAATTTATTTAATTTGTTTCATGTCCTTCTACTAATTAATTTAATTGAAACATTTTATTAATTAAATTATTATATCATTTTCCTCTAATCAATTAATTAAATATCTAATATTTAATTATTACTCAAATCAATCAATTAAATATCTAATATTTAATGGTTATTCTTCTATCCTATAGTCTCAAATATTAAATAATTTCTTAATTATTTAAATTCCTTTTCCAACTCACCTTCCATCTCCACTTCATCTTTCCTTTGCCAACTCATCCATTATGTGGCCAAATTAATTCAACAAAATTAAAATAAATAAAAAATTTATTAGCCACTTATCTCCAACTTCTAAAATAAATGAAATATTGTGTACGTACACATATTTCCAACCCTTCTTCTATATTCTCTTCAACATCCCTATATCTTAGGAGAAATTGAGTCCACTTCTCCTCTCATTCCTACATCTTCTCCAACTATCCTATATTCTCTCAAGTCTTTCCCTCAGTCAAGGTGAGATGAGTGACACTTGTCTTCTCCTTCCCCATTTCTCTCAACATTCAGCTTCTTGCTCATAGCCATCCAATCTGCAAGATTTGATCATGACCATTGATCTCTGCCACCTAAGCTCATGCACTAAAAAATCTATAAAAAGAGGTCTCCTAAGCCATTTTGAAACTAATAGACTAATAGAAAAATAGACTAATAGCTAATCAGACAATCATCTAGGAGTTTTTATCTTACATCCATGGGTTTGAGTTTGAAGCAAATAACATTTTAGAGTTTTGAGCATAAATCATTTTCATAGCATTATAGCTTAATATCATTTGCATATCATAGTATCAGTTAACTATCATTTGCATTTTTCAATAATCTCACAATCAATCTCCCGAAGGGGCACACAATCAAGATTTTTATCTCCAATAGACGCATTATCGAGACTTGATTTAATCTTTGAAACAATGTTGTCTCAACATCATTTCAAAGAGGGGCAAAATGTATACACATAAAAATGGCTATGAGCAATGAAATAAATATATTATGTATATTTAATAATTATTCTTCTATTAAATAGTTAGTTTGAAAAGATTAATTTATTTAATTCATTTCATGTCCTTCTATTAATTACTTTAATTGAAACATTTTATTAATTGATTCGTTATATCCTTTTCCTCTAATAAATTAATTAAATATCTAATATTTAATTATTCATCTAATCAATCAATTAAATATCTAATATTTAATGGTTATTCTTCTATCCTACAGTCTCAAATATTAAATAATTTCTTAATTATTTAAATTCCTTTCCCAACTCACCTTCCATCTCCACTTCATCCATCCTTTGCCAACTCATCCATTATGTGGCTAAATTAATTCAACAATATTAAAATAAATAACATTTATTAGCCACTTATCTCCAGCTTCCAAAATAAATGAAATATTGTGTACGTACATATATTTCCTAACCTTCTTCTATATTCTCTCCAACATCCCTATATCTTAGGAGGAATTGAGTCCACTTGTCCTCTCATTCCTACATCTTCTCCAACTATCCTACATTCTCTCAAGTCTTCCCCTTAGTCATGGTGAGATGAGTGACACTTTTCTTCTCCTTCCCCCTTTCTATCAACCTTCAGCTTCTTGCTTATAGCCATCCAATCTGCAAGATTTGATGATGACCATTGATCTCTGACACCTAAGCTCATGCACTCAAAAATCTATAAAAAAAGGTTTCCTAAGACATTTTGAAACTCATAGACTAATAGAAAAATAGACTAATAGCTAATCATACAGTCATCTAGGAGTCTTCAATTTGCATCCATGAGTTTGAGTTTGAAGCAAATAGCATTTTAGAGTTTTGAGCATAAATCATTTTCATAGAATTTTAGCTTAATATCATTTGCATATCATAGTATTAGTTAACTATTAGTCCATTCTTCATGTGTCATCTTGGAAGCTACTAGTGCTTGTCTAAGAGAAAATCATCTGCAACCAGGAACAGTGGAGTTAGGACACAATAAGACTTAAATCGTGAAGGTAATAATGTTTTTATTTTATATTCATTTTATGTAGTTTCATTGGTTGAGTTTGGATTTCCTGGAGTATTTCCTTTGTATTTTGTGACACTAATATGCTGCAGGTAGTATTCTGAAGATGAAATTCAAGTCAACATATTTTGGCACCCACCGTGGGGTTGGAGCCTCACATATATATTTCTAATATCCTATCTAGTTCTTGTAAACATAATTTTAATGCATTTGTAATCCAAATTCATGGCTGTGTGAATTCTGACAGCGCATTCATTAAATAGATTAGCGCTTTTGTCTTGCACATTAGCGCATTGGGAATTTAGGTTAGTGCTTTTATCTGCAAATAAATGCATTTAATCCTTAGATTAGCATTTTTTTCTCACAGGTTAACATATGTGGCATTTCGGTTAGTGCTTTTGTTTGTGAATTCATGCATTTAGTCCACAGAGTAATGCTATCGTATCACAGGTTCATGCTTTTGTCACCTAGGTTAGCACTTTTGAGGTGGAAGACAATGCATTTTCTAAGATAGCACTTTTATTCTCAACTAATAAACTTTTGTGCAGGTCCGAATGTCCAAGAACTAAAAATTTCAAACTACTAACATATTTTGTGTGTAGGGTAATTTTAAAAGAAAATTTCATGCATTTCCTCACATAGTTTAATTAGGAGTCTTATTTTGGAGAGTAACACATCATATCTTGCTCATTTAGCTTAACTAGGGGGACAAATCGACAGCATGCAACTTGCATTTTTAGTGACTTCTTTAGAGTAGTTGCATATAGATTGTAGAAGGCTAAAAATAAACTTGTGTATTATGTGCTTGATGAAGTAGTAGGTAAGTATGCTCTCACCCTCATACGGTGATCAGAAAACTAGACCTACTCTATTTTATGTGTAATATTTAGAGGGCCTTCCTTCTGAAGTTGCTTTGAGGGGGCCAGTGAGAGGGGAACGACCCAAGTGGAAATGGGCTAATATCAAGTCCTTCCAATCCACTCTAAATAAATCATGTTTATGACAAAAGTCATAAACAACATGTGTTGATAAGTTCATGCTGACACTATGTTTACCCATTAACCCTATGGAGCATAACCTCTATAAGCTGGGAACCTTCTATATTTACAGAGTTGAAAGTGCCACATGTATCCCCACATGACAAGAAGCCTTTACTAAAAACCCACTTGTACTAGTTGCCAAAATCCTTCTAATTGTTGGCATAGGAGGTCGGACGTTTGAAGTGGCTTACACACATTAGAGACCTTGAGAAAGATTTCAAATTTGACAAACTAATGAAAAAGTTATTAGAGAAACAAAAAGAAAAATACCTTTTAATGTTGGCAAAATCAGGAGCTAAATTGCAACAAGAATTTAATGTATAAGGATTGAAACAAGATGCAGAGACGAATAATAATCAAAACATAGATGATCCAAATAACAAGGATATAAATAAAGTAAGCCATGAGGAAACAAGGGGAGATAAAACAAGAAAAGACCATGATGATACAAGAATAGAGTGTAGTGATAGAAGAACTTATGAGGATACAAGGAGAATCCATGTGGATAATCCTTTGTTAACTCTCGCTCAACAAATGCAAACCTTACAACAACAAATGCAAGATATGCATAATGGAACGAGTTCCAAGAAGTATTCGTTGGAGGATGTTTGCCCATATCCTTTTGACAAAAGTTTAAGTATGATACCATTTCCACAACATTGTGAAATCCCTAAATATGATAAATATGATGGGAAATCAAATCCTCAAGATCACATTAGGGAATTTTACACTATGAGTATGGAATTTGCACATGATGAAAATTACCTTACGCATCTATTCCCTAGGAGTTTAAATGGACAATAGATGGAATGGTTCTCAAGACTACCATCTAGGATCAATTCTTTTGAAGAACTTGTGAATAGAGTTATCTCACAATACTCCTACAATGTAAGAAATGAGATAACAATGTTGGATTTATGCAATGTTAAGAAAAAGAATGGTGAATCTTTCATGATCTTCTTACAGCGATGGAAACAAATGTTTAATAGGTATCCAAGAGATGTACTTATTCATTGACAACCTTATCAGTGAAATGAGTTACCATCTAAAATTGCAATGTCCTCCTTATTTTGCCAAGATGATTGAAAATGGTCTAAAAATAGAAGACGCGATGGTAAAGAAAGGAGAGCTAAATATTTACAATAATTCCTACAATGACAATCATAAAAACAACAAAAACAACAATAACAATGACAAACCTAAATTTTGGTCAAAGAATAGGAATGTTATCAATGAAGGAAATGGCGACAATAATGCTACAAAACAACAACCAATCTTTAATCTATCAAGTCAAATCCCAAACAATAACAATCAAGAGAATAGTAAATCCAAGTCTTTCTTCTCCAATCCTCCCAGGAAATCCACAAACATTGGAGAACCCTTGGAATCAGCTTTGAAAACTCTTCTTGCAAATAAACTGATTACTTTACCAGAAGCAAGAAACTATGAACCACAACTCAAACCTAATTGGTGGAATGAAAATCATTTTTGCACTTACCATCGAAACAAAGGACACCAAACTAATTATTGTCAAATATTGAAGCACCTTATCCAAGATTTAATCGATAATGGAATTATCACAGTGGATTGTCATAAGACAAAAGAATCACATCTGGCCTTCAAAACTCTGCTTCCAAACTATGAAAAAGGTGAACAATCTAAATCAAAAGATGACAAAGGCAAAGCTAAAGTGAACTACACTTATACATATGATGATGTGGTAAATGTCATCATCGTTAAAGATAACACACCTTCATAACCAATCAACGTCATTACAAGAAGCAAAGTGAAGTTTATCTTTTTGGGTATAAAAAATGAATCAACATCCACTCCATGACAATACAACTTAGTGGAATAATTGCAAAGAATACCCACTCAAAATCAATTTTAGAGCTCCTCAAAGTTTCACTTATGCATAAGGAAATTTTGGAAAAAAACTCTAACGAAAACAATAGTTTAAAAAGACCTGGATGTAGATTAGTTCCAAAACATAGTGGGACACCTTATAGCCCCTCATTGCTTATTATTTTCTGAAAATGATGAAGAATTCTTGCAACATCCTCACAATTCTCCCTTACATGTTGAATTCACAATTCATAAAACTCTTGTCAAATGCGTACTCATAGATGGTGGATCTGGCTTAAACATTTATGCATTAAGTTTAATAAAGGATTTGGGATATTCAGAAAATACAGTAGATCCAAAGAAGAAAATAACCAATAAGGCTTATGATGAAGAAGAGAGTTCTTCTAAAGGAATTGCGGTGTTATCAATTAGAATAGGACCTATAGAAAGGAATACATTATGATAGGTTTTAGATTTGAATCTATCTTATAACATTCTTTTGGGAAGACCATGGATTCACAACATGCAAGCAATTCCTTCTACATATCACCAATGTGTAAAGTTTCCTCAAGAGGGACAAGAAGTCACTATAATTGCAGACTCTAGCCAATATTGCAATAATCTAAAGCCAACACAAGATACAAGAGTTCCACATAACAGAGAATTAGTCTATCCAACCAAAGAAATTCAAGAAAAATTATGAGAAACCTTTGAGAAAAAGCTCAAATTAAATGATGAAGGAATGGGAAAATATTCTTTACATAGCTTGCCACTTTCACCTAAATCATATGGAAAGCCTACAAATGTTCAACCATGGATCTCAAAAAATCAGTAGAAATGTTTGATGGAGCATTTGTTAGAGCTAGAACACTTGTAGAAGAATATGAAGACAAGGACATTCTTAGTTGGTTGTACAAAGATGAAAATGAAACTATAGCAATAGCTACAGAAGTCAATATTCCCATAGAGAAATATGGAAATGGTTATAAGATCATGCGAAAAATGGGATATGAAGGAAAAGGACCAATTGGTAAGTGACAAGAAGGTATTTCAGAACCTATTATTCCTCACTCACAATCTAAAGAAGATAAATCAAGACTTGGATATCCAAAATCAAATAAAAAACAACATAATTATCAATAGCTAAGGTGGAGAAAGAAAGCAGTTCCTAAAGAAGAACCATGGAAAGAAAAGCTACACCAAGAAATAAAAATAGTAGCCAATAAACAAACACAAGAAGAATATGAGAAACAATAGGAAGAACTTGCAATCAAAAGAGAAGAAGAATCTTGCAAACAAGTTCAAGGAATACAAACAAGTGTTGAATCTGAGCAAGATATTCCAGAAGCAGTGAAAGAAGAGATGGCCAAAATCAAAGAACTATTTTCACCGTACAATATTCCTGTATGGCATAGTAGTATAATCTTAGACAATGGTTCAGAGATAGATTCAAATGAATATGAATGGGGTTAAGATTTATAATCTAGTGTATCAAGTGAAAAAAAGGATGAAGAACAAGAATCGATTACAAATGAAGACTCATATTTCACATAACAAAGGATAGAGTTAGAAAGAAGTCAATAAGAACTCAGAATTCACAGGAAAGAGGCATATACAAGACAAAAAAAGAAGGATGAAAAAGAACAAGAAGTAACACCACAAGGAACACAAATAATTATTGATCAAGTATCAAGAAATATCATATTTATATCAAATGATGAGCAAGACGTACCAAGGTATGGAAGAACCATGGAAGAACTAATAGATAGTCAAGCAGGATTGACTATTAGTCCAGAAGAATTTGAGTTCGAGAGAAGACAAAAGATAGCAAAATAATCCTCTATGTCATGTACACAAGTATGTCAACTTCAAAATTCAATTGAATCTATTGAAACTAATCAAGAAGGAACTTGTAGTATTAAAGATGTATGTGTTGATATAATCCATTCATTTGAGGGACAAACATCAGATGAAGAGTCACTTGATTGTGAACCACAAAATAGAATTGATTGGAAAACACTTGGGAGAGACTATCCTTGAGAGTGTTCTATCTATGACATTACCTACTCTACACAAAATTTTGACTATTATGTCATGAACCTTGAAGCACCTAACAATGATGATGACTATGACTTACCCCTTCTTCATCCAGAACTAATTGATTGGGATAACCTAGAAAACCCTGAATTGGATGTCTTTTCCAATGACCATGACTTAGCTGTATATATTAATGTTGTCGAACCCATAACATCTAAGATATCTTCCATTGTGGATTCAAGTAATGTTTCTTGCAGTCAGGAGAATACCAAACTTTCTAGTCGCAAAATTGAAATAAACCAAGGAAAAAGATCTAGTGCTGAAAACCATTTCATGGCAACACTAGATCAATCAAGAGGAAAAATAAAGAACATATCTGATGGTGAAAACCTCTTTGAGGTGCCAGAAGATGGAAAATTTAATATCCTCCCTACATATTTTTAGGAGAGATCTTCTATTCTAATAGAGCCAACAAAAGCAATAAACATTGGCACACCAGAGGATCCCAAGATACTTCATCCTGCTGCATCATTATCAGATGAAGAAAGGAAAGAATACATAAAATTCTTCAGACAAAGATAAGTAAATTTTTCTTGGTCCTATGTAGACATGCTAGGACTTGATCCAGATCTTATCATGCATCATATTAATGTGGATCTAAAAGCAAAACCAGTTAAACAAAAGCTAAGGAAAATGCATCCACAAATCGTTCTCCTTGTAAAAGTTGAGCTAAAGAAACTATTGGATGTGGGTTTCATAAGACCTATTGCCTATCTAGAATGGGTTTCAAGCATTGTGTCAGTGTTAAAGCTAGATAAAAGCATAAGAGTCTGCATCAATCTAAGAGATTATGTAGATGATGTAATTGCAAAATCTCATAGAAGGAAAGAACATTTGAACATATTGGGCAAGATCTTTGATAGGTTCGAACAATATCAGTTAAGATTGAATGCAAAGAAATGTGCATTAGGATTAATCTCCAAAAAACTTCTTGGGTACATTATATCAGCTCGTGGAATTGAAGTAGATCCAGAAAAGGTCAAAGCTATCATGGAAATGGATTCACCTAGAAACATAAGTCAATTGCATTCTCTACAAGTAAGATTGTAATCAATCAAAAGATTTATCTCTCAATTAGAAAATAGATGTCATCCATTCAATCATCTTTTACATAAGAATGTTCCATTCAAATGGGATCATAAGTGCGAAGAAGATTTTATGAAAATTAAAGAATATTTGATGAATCCTCTAGTACTTGTAGCACAATCAAAGGGAAACCATTGTGTCTTTATATCTCAGTGACAAATGTATCATTGGGAGCTCTTTTAGCACATCATGATGAAGAAGGTAAAGAAAGAGCAGTGTATTACATCAATAGAACACTTGTAGGCTTTGAATTGAACTATACATCAGTAGAAAAGATATGCCTAGTAGTTGTATTTGCAACTCAAAAACTTTGACATTATATGCTGACTCATTCTGTGCAACTAATAGCAAAAATAGATCCACTAAAGTATTTGCTGAACAAGTCAACTTTGATAGGTAGACTGGAAAAATAGGTTATGGTACTAGGTGAGTTTGATATATAATATGTTGATAGAAAAGCTATTAAAGGATAGGTCATTAGTGATCAATTAGCCCAAGCACCCTTACAAGATGACATACCATTACACATTAAATTTCCTGATGCAAACATTCTTACAATAAGTACAAAATTTTGGGAGTTATACTTTGATGGTTCCTATACACAATATGGATTAGGCGTGAGAATTTTGTTCATCAAACCTCAGGGACACACAATTCCAAAATCATATAGACTGCCGTTTCCATGCTTAAATAATACTGTAGAATATGAAGCATTGACTATTGGGCTCAAAATGGTTATTGATTGGAACATTAAAGAATTACATGTTTATGGTGATTCACAACTTATAATCAACCAAATAAATGATGATTATCAAACTAAGGATGACAAGCTCATCCCCTACAAGCAGTTGGTAGAAGAGTTTAAAGAATACTTTAAAGAAGTATCATTCACTTAGATCTCAAGAAATGAGAATAAACCAATAGATGCAATGGCTACAATAGCATCTCTCTTGAAGAATCAAGAGAATCAACAACATTATGAATTCCTAGTAGAAGATATCTTGAAACCTACCATTGAATCCCAACATACCCACATGATTTTTGATATGTCTCTAACCGATCAATCCTTATACAACAAAACTTATCAATACTTAAAAGAGAATATCCTTCCTCCTCACCTATCCCGCAATCAAAGAAGAAATTTTATCCATCAGTCATCCCGCTATACTATTACTTTTGATACCTTATATAGGTGAGGTCTAGATAGAACTTTATTGAGATGTCCCAAACAAGAGGAATCTAAGAAAGTTCTTAATAAAGTTCAAGCAGGTATTGTATGCGGGAAAAGCAGGACGATAGAACTTAATATGTGAAAGTGTTCCAAAATACTTGTCCACACACACACAAGACTTCTTGGTGCAAGCTATGGAGTAATAAAGTATCACTCAGCTTCCCAAGGTGGGTCCCATGGTTCTCTATCTTACAATGTCCCTCAAACCAATGTTTTTGCTCTCAGATCATTGAGCAAAATGGTTTAGGGATGGCAAATGCAAGAACGAGGGATGCTTTGATAGATTTTAAAATGAAATGCATCCTAAGCTATGCATGATTCTAGAAATGCAATAAACTAAATTATAAGATAACAAGGTTAGTATGAATACTATCCTAACATGATATATTTAGTCTATGATTGAGCTAAATGATAAAGAAAGTATTCTAAACATGCATATTTAGACTAATTCCTGATTTAAAAGAGGCTAAAATGATGAGCATAAAAATGATGTATGAAAGCTTGAATGTATTTGAGCATAAGTATGATACTAAAAATTTGGAGGATGATTCAAAATGGAGGAATGAGAGCTCTATTTATAGCAAAAACAAGGCAATGGATGGTCAGGATTGAAAGAGTTGATCAAGGGTTGAGTTTAAAAGTTGGCGATCCATGTTTGCAATTTGCACCAATGAAATGGTGACAAGTGTCAACATAGGGTTGGGTTGAGAGAAGGGGTTGGAGACATTAAATGCCTGAAAAGACCTTAGGGTTATCTAGAAGGTAAGGGTCAAGCTTAAGTTAGGATTACCCACTGGATTAAGAGTTAATCCAAGGATAAACCTTTGTGCAAATGATTAAGAGATAATCATGGTCAAAGAATTTAAATGCTTGATGAGACCCTTGGGTTGGATGAAGGTTGAGTTAAAAGAAATTCTTTAACCATGTAGGAGGGTTTGAGTTAACCATTAATGGTTATGAAGACTTTGGGGAATTAAGTGGTTGAAGGCTTGAAGCCTTTAATGGTTATCAAAGACTTTAAGGAATTAAGTGGTTGAAGGTTTGAAGCCTTTAATGGTTATCAAAGACTTTGAGGGTTTGAGAAATGACCTCCCCTTGCTTAGGGATGTGACAAAGTTTAGAAGATGGGTTAGGCTAATTAGAAGCGATTAGAATAGTTTAGAAGGGATTAGAAAGGGGTTTAGGAAGGTAAGTGTGAGATGTAGGATTTTGCAAGTGGATGGAGGGATAATGGGATTTAATTGAAATAAATGATTTATTCAATTGTAGGATAACTATTTAATTAAATTTGAATTTAATTAAAAGTGGATAGGGGGAATTTAATTGAATAAAATGATTTATTCATTAAATGGGTATAGTGAATTTAATTTAAATAAATTGAGTAATTTACTTAATTAAATAGAGGAACGTGGGTAATTTAATTAAATTGGGTTTAATTAAATAAAGAAATGAACATAAAATATTCATTTAGGAATATGGTCATTTTTATACGTCTACATTTTGCCCCTCTTTGAAGTGACGTGTGTGCACATGTTATTTCAAAGAAAATGATGCGTTATCATGATTTATGATCAAATGCAATTTTTGTGTCGCTCTTTTGATTTGCAAGTCGTGCCCCATATTTGATTTGATGCGTAATGCCCTAGATTCGATATTTTGATGGTGATGCCCTAGATTAGATATTTTGATGGTGATGCCCTCGGGAGATGAATCAAGTTTTAAATTTTTTTTGATTTGATTGGATGAGTTGCTTGGATGTGTAGGATTTCATCTATGTGAAAGGTGGGTAAATTGATTCATCTCCTGATAAGTTACAAATTTTAGGGTATAAGGGAGACCGCGACCATATTACAGGTCCGTTTGGCTAACCCTAATTTCATTTTCCTCCTATAAAAGGGGAAAATAGCTTTGATTTGATTCATTTGTGCCTTGTTGACTTTGGAGAAAGAGAATTTGGTCTGAAGAGAAAATGCCTATTCCGTATTCCAGACACCATTTCAAGCGCATTCGGAGGTACCAGAGACCTGCAGCGTATGGACCACCAATAAGTCAACATTTTTGACCCTCTTTTGATTTCGGATTTGGTTGTTTTTATATGTTTTTTGATTTTTAAAACTTGGGTTTAGCGTTTTAGCACATCTAAAGCATAGATTAGCGCATACAAACTTTTAAGTAGCGCATCAAGTCTATTTTAGGGGTGCGTCCGAAATAAAATAGGGTAGCACATAGGAAATATAGGTTAGGGCATAGACATAGAATAGCGCATGGCAATAGTCGGGTAGACGTTAGGTCAGTAGGTTAGCGCTTAGGGTTAACCTAGTGCATAGGGGTCACAGAGGTTCACATGGGTAAGGGGGTTTAGTGCGTAGGGCTAACCTAGCGCATAGGGTGAAACAAGTAGCGCCCAGGAGGGATAGATTAGCGCATGGGTAGCTTTTAGCGCATAGGGTGGTTTAGGTGGCGCATGGGAGGAAAGAGTCAGTGCGTAGAGTCAGTCTAGTGCATATAGTAAACAGATTAGCGCGTAGGAAAGACAACCTAGTGCATGGGTTAGTTTTAGCACATCTAGAGTCGGTTTTAGCGCATCTAGAAAAATTTTGCAAAATGATGTGATTTGTAAATTTGTTGTGTCATGCTATCATGATTTTATGGATTTGTCGAATATGAGTGTTAATATAACTTGTTTTGATTTGTGATATTTCAAGTTATGTATAGATATCAATGTGGTGTTTTGATCAAAATATGATTGAGTTGCGTACCTTGTTTCAAGTTCAATGTGTGAAGCCTGATTTGTATTACAAGCTGGTATGGGTTGGAAACTTGAGTTGTGTTACAAGCTGATATGGGTGAGAAAGTTGAGTTGTTTTACAAGTTTATGTGATTGTGGAGACTTGAGTTGTGTTACAAGTTTTGATATGGTTTTTGATAACTTGAGTTGTTTTACAAGTTGATATGAAATGATAGGATTTTGAACTTGATGTAGATGAGCAAATTGTTTCATGTTGTTGATGTGAGTTTGATTTTGATATCTTTGTTTTGATGTGGAAACTGATATTGGATTTGTTTTGCTTGTTGACAGGAGCGATTTAGTGTGGTGCAGTCGTGAGAGAGATTTCCCAGACTGTGGACATTGATACCGCAGTTGTCTCAGGCTGATCTGGACATTATTGAGAGATGTGGGTTGACCTCTCTTTTGGATATGCCTCGGTTCACTGTGAACCGAGGGCTACTGATAGCATTGGCAGAGAGGTGGCATAGCGACACCAACACCTTTCATTTTGCTACTAGAGAGATGACAGTCACCCTAGAGGACTGTTATAGGATTTTGCGGATTCCCATAGTAGGTGCACTACTACCATATGAGCAGTCAGAGGAGGGTGGGACAGAGGCACTGCACCATATCTTCCACGATGAGATAGTCTGTGGCTATGAGATCCTGGGGCAGGAGCTTTTGGACCTGGATTACGCACTACTACCATCTATACTAGTAGGGTTCATTGGTGGATTCCTTTGTCTTGATCGCAGGTCAAAGGGATTCTCGGTGGGATGGGGGTTGGTATTGGAGGAGATGGTGACACATGGCCGGTGGTTTTCATGGGGATCAGCTTTGTTGGCCCATCTATACAGGGGTCTACATGAGGTGGTATACCTTAGTTATGGCAGTTTGTCAGCTGGCATGACACTGTTAAAGGTATGGTGCTGGGAGCACATTCCAGTGGCGAGGCCACTAGCAGACAGGGACAGGCCCGTGGGATGTGCATATGCATATGGATACAAGGGTCTAGTTGTCTAGTGTAAGCTGGGGAAACTAGAGCATTGGAGGAGATTGCTTGATGATATAGATACGATCACCTGGCGATCATATACAGGATGCGAGGTATGGGCAGAGGATGGGCTGGAGATGCCCTTTATTTTTATGACCAGATACCTGATCGGGAGGACCTCGTTTGTGATCAAGAGGTTTGTGGTGACCTGAGTTTTGAGGCAGTTTGGACACCAGCAGGGTATTCCATAGGGAGTGTGCCTATATGCATAGTGGCGGCAGGATGTAGCTGATTGGGGGTCAACCACTGATAGTGCAGTGGCGGTGGAGGAGTTTGTCGCATTGGCCGGGCAGATATGGGATTATGCCCCTGAGATTCAGGATGCGGGCATGACTGATGAGTTTTCTCAATTGTTTATTGTGCGGGTGATGGCTAGGATATCTGATCCTAATGAGATGAGGCCAGCTTTTGATTCTGATGAGGAGGAGGGAGAGGGAGATGATGATGATGATGGAGGATGGAGGAGATGGATGAGGGAGAGGAGCTAGAGGGAGGCAGGGAGGTAGAGCTAGGAGAGGAGATAGGGGTGTGGAGAGAGCGGTGAGATAGGGGATGATATATAGTGGGAGAGGTAGATTGGCTATTGGAGCCGGTGGAGAGGGGAGAGTGGGGGAGGTGCTAGCTGTAGTGGTGGGGTTTGATGAGGTGAGGCAACTAGCACAGAGGAGGAGGACATATGTGCTCCCACCTCTAGCACCGAGGATAGGCCAAGTAGGAGGAGTTGCCCCTGCACAGGTACCGCTATGGGTTCGGATCCCTACACATGTTGAGGATGCACAGATCTGGACCCTACAGGTGACTGTACAGTAGCTGCAAGCACAGATTTTGACATATTAGTGGCAGATTTCTTAGTTGACCACTGAGCGGGACATTGAGATAGAGCGGAGGGGGCGAGTGGAGGAGGTGGTGTCTAGTATGCAGAGAGCAGCGGTGGGTGGTCCTATGAGAGACACCCTAAGAGAGCTAGCGTTGAGGGCTCAGGAGGTGGAGTACTATCGGTGGCACTATGAGGCTGTGGTACCCAGGGACCGGCGAGTACAGAGCTTTGCACAGTCGAGATCTAGTTGATCTTGAGATACTGGGTCACGGTCGGAGAGTTGAGGTGTGACAGGGCCACTGAGACAGGACCCTCCTGGGGATCCAAGGGCAGGTGCATCTGGAGCTAGACCATCTCCATCAGGGGATAGTCATACTTGAGAGATGTGGTCTCTATTGTATTTTTTATCATTGTTATTATTTGTACTGGACACAGTGTTTGACATATTTTGTACATTTTGATCATTTTTGAGATATATATATATATATACGGCACCATTTTCTTTGATCATGTGGTGTGTTTATATGGATGCATGTGATGTGGGTTATTTCTTCATGATGATGTAATGCTTAAATAGATGATATAATGTATGATGCAGGATGTATGCTTTTATATGCTGTGAGATGTATCTTGAAAATGAGATGTATGATTTGATATGTTGTGTGATGTATCTTAAAAATGAGATGTATGATTTGATATGCAACTAAATGTAAAATGATATGCAAGTATGTTAAAATGATATGCAACTAATTGTAAAATGATATGCAAACATGTTAAATGATATGCAAGTATGTTAAAATGATATGCAACTAATTGTAAAATGATATGCAATGATTTTTTTGGTAGCATCCTCATTCTGTATTTGCCATCCGATATAGCCATTTGTTTGCTTTCTTTGTAGATATCATCATTGAGCATTGATTTGTTTAGGATATGTTGAAAATTTATACAAGCATAATGGTATAATTGAACCATAATGACCTGAGAAAAATTTACATGATATTTGATTTTGCAAGATAGCACAAGCGTCAAGGTATAATTGAACCAGGATGACCTGAGTGCGTATTGCGTAAACAGACAAGATTAGATCATTTGAATGCATGAAGTGGAATCAAGCCTTCAGTTATAGTTGATGTATAATGTTTCGAGGCCAGTATTAACACAATACAAGTGATCGCCTCCCAGACAGAAGACTAAGAAAATATTGGAGTTTCCCCATGATCTCTAGCTGTGAAGCATTTTAGTGAGAAAAGGGAGAAAATCCAATAAGTCAAAAAGTTCAAAATGCAAAACTAGTCAAGATTTTATGCTACAATGCAACATCCAATACTTTAGAAAATCATCCATCCTTGGTATTTTTGTGAATTGTTTTGTTTTGTTTTGTGATGAAGCGTAGTTTTGGTTTGTTGGATGTCATGCTTTTGAGTTTTGCAAATAGCCCTGATGTCTTGAATGTTTGCAATATTTGAGACGATTTGAATGCCCCTAGCTGAGTGTGCCTCTTGATGTGAATATGTACAGTGATTTCCAAGCCATGGTGGATTTGTGGTAAGAGGATATATATAGACAAACCAGGATAGTGACTACGCTAAGTATGTCCTGAATGGATATGTGCTAAGTGTCAAGCAATGGCTGATAGTGTTTGGACGGACAAATATTAAGGAGATAGAGGAGCCATTCTTTCACAAGAGCGCCTATTTACCAGGTTTTCACCATTTGTTTTATTGTACTTTATGTTTTTGCTTTTTTGGATTTTTTTGATTTTTTTGCTTATTTTTGGCTTTTGCTGTGCACTAGGCTACTTAAGTGTAGTACCTCTTTAGATGGATGCTGTTAGTTGGTTCGTCGAGCACATCTCCTTCTAAAGTTGTTAGCTGATAGGCACCTGATCCATAGACTGATATGATAACATAGGGACCCAACCAGTTAGGTTCAAATTTCCCTTTCTTTTCTCGATCTTGCTGATTTCTTGGATTTTCTTTGAGGACTAGGTTACCAACCTTGAAGTTGCGGGGGATGACTTTGTTATTGTAGCTCTTGCACATGCGTTGTTGATATGCTTTGAGATGAGTATAAGCATGCTGACATCTTTCATCTAATAGTTCAAGTTCTTGCAGTCGGTTAACTCGATACTCTTCATCTGGAACTAAACCTTTCAAAGAGACTTTGAGAGACGAGATTTCTACTCCCAGGGGTAAAATGGCTTCTGATCCATATACCAATGAGTATGGTGTTGCTCCTATAGGTGTGCGGATGCTGGTTCTGTATGCCCAAAGTGCTGGATTGAGTTGTACGTGCCAATCTTTACCTGCATCATTCACCATTTTCTTGAGGATTTTCAGTATTGTCTTGTTAGACGCTTCTGCTTGACCATTTCCCTGCGGGTAGTATGGTGTAGAGAACCTATGTTGGATTTTGAATTTTTCACATAGTTCTTGGACATCTTGATTCTTGAAAGGCCGTCCATTATCTATGATGATTGAACTTGGAATACCATATCTGCAGATCAAATAATTGAGGATAAAAGAGGCAGTTTGTTTCCCAGTCACTGTGGTCATGGGAACTGCTTCTATCCATTTGGTAAAGTATTATGTTGTTGTTATAATGAACTTGTGTCCATTTGAAGATGAAGGATGAATTTTGCCTACTAAGTCTAGTCCCCACTGACAAAAGGGCCAGGATGTTGTAAATGGCTGCAGTTCCTGTGCTGGTGCATGTATGAGATTACCATGTATTTGGCATTTAGGACATTTCTTAGCGAAGTGATATGAGTCTTTCTCCATTGTAGACTAGTAGTATCCCATCCTTAGAAGCTTTTTAGCAAGAGTAGTGCCACTTTGAATGTGTGCCACAAATACCTTCATGAAGCTCGTGTAAAGCAGAATCGGAATCATTATGATCAAGGCAATGAAGAAGAGTACCATCGAGACGTCGACGATACAAAGTATCGACGGTAAGGGTGTAATGGGCAGCTTGTCGGATAAAGTTATGTTTTTGGTTACGGGATTGGTCAATTGGTAAGATATCATGCTTGAGGTAGTTGTATATCGGTCCATATAATAGAGAATCTAAACCAGTCAAGGCATAGATAACCTGGGATTCAGAGTGGTCATAGGCAGGGGAAAATAGTTGCTCTACCAAGAATTCATAATGACTCTATTGCTCTAGAATTTGTAATAGTGAAGCGATAACAGCCATTGCATCGACTGCTTTGTTGTTCAATCTTGGTATTTGCCTGAAGGTGATGTGCACAAAATACTATTTGAAGTCATCCACCATTCGCTTGTAGGGTAGCAGCTTGTCATCCTTTGTCTGATAGTTGTTGTTAATTTGATGGATGACCAGTTGTGAGTCCCCATAGACTTTTAACTCTATGATTTTCCATTCTATGGCCATTTTGATGCCTATAACTAGTGCCTCGTATTCAGCCACATTATTTGTGCATGGAAACATAAGCCTATATGATCTTGGTATAGTGTGTCCTTCAGGAGTGATGAACATAATGCCAGCACTGGAACCATGTTGTGTATAGGATCCGTCAAAGTATAGGGTCCATTGTTTAGTAGAAAGAGCAAGAACATCCCTGTCTGGAAATTCAATCTCCATGGTGTGTTTGCTTGGTAGTGGTGCTTCAGCCAACTGATCTGCAATTGCTTGTCCCTTGATGGCTCATCTTTTTGTGTATTGGATGTCAAATTCACTGAGAATCATGACCCATTTAGCCAATTGGCCTATAAGAGCTGCCTTGCTGAATAGATATTTGAGAGGATCAATTTTTGCGACTAGCTTGATGGTGTGTGCTAGCATATAATGCCGGAATTTCTGAGATGTGAAAACCACTGTTAGGCAAGCCTTTTCAATGAATGTATAGTTGAGTTCATAGCCATTTAATGTCCTACTGATGTAATATATGGCGTGTTTCTTCCCTTGTTGATCTTCTTGTGCCAATAGTGCCCCCAGCGATATATCTGTTGTTGAGATATATAAGATAAGAGGCTTTCCTATAACTGGTGGTACCAGAATTGGTGGATTCATCAGGTACAGTTTGATTTGGTAAAAAGATTCTGCACACTTGGTCTCCCATTTGAAGGGTACATTTTTGTGGAGTAAATGGTTAAATGGTAGACTTTTATCTACTAGTTAAGCGATGAATCACCTGATTGATTGAAGTCGTCCTTGTAGAGATCTGAGTTGACTGATATTCTTTGGTGGTGGCATGTCCATAATGGCTTGTACCTTTGCTGGATCTACTTCAATACCTTTAGCTGAGACAATGTAGCCTAGTAACTTGCCTGATGTAACCCCGAAGACACACTTCTTAGGGTTGAGCCTGACTTGGAATTTCTCCAATCGATCAAAGATATTTGTTAGGATGCTGAGATGTTCTGCTCTGGTGAAGGATTTAGCGAGTAAATCATCCACATAGTCTTCCATAAATGTATGCAATGTCATGGAATATTGTGGTCATTTCTCTTTGATAAGTGGCTCCTACATTCTTTTAGCCAAAAGGCATAACATTCCAATAGTACATTCCCCAAGGACAGGTGAATGCGGTTTTATCTTGATCTTCTGGGGCTATTTTGATTTGATTATAGCCTAAGAAACCATCCATTAGTGAGAGCATTGCATGGCCTACTGTGAGATCGACAATTATGTCGATACTGGGTAGAGGAAAGTCATCCTTTGGACAAGCTTTATTGACGTCTCTAAAGTCAGTGCAGATTCTGATACTACCATCTAGTTTTGATACTAGAACAATGTTGGAAATCCATTCTGCATAGTCAATGGGTCTGATGAATCCGACGTCTAATAATTTCTCTAGTTCAGTTTTGACCATGAGTGCCACCTATGGATTCATCTTTTGTAGTTTTTTCTTGACTGGTTTAACTCCTGAAGAGATGGACAAGTGATGCATGATTAAGTGTGGATCCACTCCGGGCATATCAGCATATGACCAAGCAAAGTTAATTTGCTTTTCTTTAAAGAAAATGATGAATGCTGATCTTTCTTCCTCTGTCAGAGATTCTGCAAGGTGTAGGTTTTTGACTGCTTCCGTAGTACCAATGTTGATTGATTGAGTGGGCTTAATCAATATGGGTGATTGCTCATGAAAGTGCTCAGGAAGAGTGTCAAGTCTCCCATCGTTAGGTGCCTTAAAAAGGTTTTCACCCTCAGATGCATCCTTTATTTTTACTTTTTTGTGATCTAGAACTGCCATGGACTGGTTTTCACCATCAGATCCTTTATTTGGTTTATTTTTGTGATTGAGAGACTTGGCACTCCCTAGTTTGTAGACATCGTTATTTCATTCACTGGTAGAGCCTATTTTCGGATTTACGGTACATAGGTAGTGGATAATAGATTCATCATCTGGAAAAATTGGTATATCATGGATTTGAGGTTCATCCTAGTCGATGAGGTTAGGAAAGACAAGCGGTAAGGAATCATTAGGTGGATCAAGTTTGGCTACTGTGAGTGTTAGGATGGAGTTTTCATCATGATTGTTCTTAGTTTTAAAGAAGTTTAGAATTTCATCGAGGTCTTTGATGGTATTATCTTCTACATAGACTTGTTCATAATGTTTTTGTTCGCTTTTCGTGGCGTCATAGATATTCTGCGGTCCAAATTCAATAGGTCTATCTCTTGTGCTATGTTCTTCTTGAGAAAGAGATATAGAATTAGTATCATTAGGGATATCTGTAGTAGCATTGGAGTAGGTACCCCATTCATATTCATTGGAATCAGTCTCTGAGGCATCATCCTAGATTCTATTAGTGTTGTAAACTAGTATGTTGTATGATGAAAACAAATCTTTGATGATAGATACCATTTTGATAGTTTTTGTTGATTCTATGTCAGATCCGTCTTCTATTTTCTGTATTTGTTCATAGACTGTGCTTCTTTGGGGAGAAGCAAAGATATCCGGAGATGATTTTATTTGTTCTTGATATATTGGTGTCTGAATATGAGCTACTACTGCAGATATGGCCCTTTTGTGTTTTAGAAGCTTTTCCTGATGTAACTTCTGACTCTAATGTTCCCATGCCTTGCGGATTGTTTCTGCTGATTCAAAGAGTGCTTCCTGCTAGGACTCTTCTTTGTACTTCGTCTTTACTTTCCATTGAGGTTTTGTAGTTAGGTGGGGTGGCCTTTTTAATAGGAAGGTGAGCTCATGACCCAATCCTGCTTTGTTTCTATTGGGTTGGGAAGGAAGATTTATAGGTTCAGTGACTCCTTCCTTGTGTTTCCCAATAGGTCCTTTACCCTCATATCCCATTTGCTGCATGATTAAGTATCCTTTTCCATATAGGTGTGTAGGTAGAACAATATCCAGAGTGGTGGCTCTATTATCTTCTTTCTCATCTTTGTATAACCAGCTAAGAATATCTTTGTCTTCTGATTCATGTGCTAGAGTGCCCAATTGGATGAAGGTACCATCAAATTTGGTGATGGGATGAGTGACCAGATGTGTTGATGTATTAGGCAATCCATGAGATCTAGGTGATGTTGGCAATTTGGCCAAACATAAAGGCTCCAAGGAGTATTCTCCCATACCTTGGTCTTTGATTTGTATTGTTTGTTTGAAGTCTCCCCATAAGGAGTTGGATTTTGTTGTTTGTTGATTTGATGTTGAAGATCCCTGCTTTTCTCTATTATGAGGAACCAAACTATCTTGGGCTGCCCCCATTGCATTGCAATGTTGAAATGGATTGTGATCAGCAGATATGGATACTTCTTGTCCGTTATAAAGAAATTTTAACACTGGTGATATGTGGAAGGTATTGCTTGCATTTCATGTATCCAGGGTCACCCTAATAAAATATTGTAGGTAAGGTTTATGTCCAAGACCTGACATACAGTATCCTTTTGTATTGGTCCCACTTGAATAGGTAATATCACAGTTCCTTTAGAGGATCTTTCCTCATCATCATATGCCTTTATGGTAATCTTCTTGCAGGGATTAATAGAGTCTTCTGAGAAGCCTAATTCATGGATAAGCTTTAAAGTACATATATTAAGTCCGGCTCCTCCATCTATTAGGACTCTTTTTACTCGGTGCTTGCAAACAATGACTTCGATATGGAGAGGAGTATTATGTAGATGGATTAATGAAACATCATCATGTTCTGAGAAGGTAAGGTTATGAGGTCTAGTCATATGGGCGACCATGGCTTGAAATCTGTCCGTATCCAAATTTTGAGGTACATTGGTTTCCAATAGTGCTTGTTCTAATATGTCTTTGTGCTTTGGTGATAGTTTCAACAATTCTAGTATAGATATATGTGCTGGAGTTTTACGTAGTTGGCTAACCAAGTCATATTGGATTTTTGGTGTGGCAGTTGTAGGTGCAGTATGTCCTTTCAAGACATATTTCTGAGTCTGGGTTGTTACATTGATAGATTCATGATCATGCTTATCTCGGATGGTGATGACATTTACTTGATGATCTTTAGCTGATATGTGATTTATGGTGTTGTTGTAGATATGGTTGATACGAACTCCGCGTGTATTATCCGAGGTTGAAGCTCCATCTTTGTAATTTGGAAGAGGATTTTTAAAGGCTCCATGATCACTATTTGTTTTGAGACCATCTATTGTTAAGTCACCTCGATCAATCATATCTTGCACCACGTGTCTTAACCTCATGCAATTGTTCATCTGATGACCCTTGTTACGATGGTAATCACAATAGTGTGAATCATTCCACCAAGGTGGTTTGATTTGAGGTTCATAGTTGCTGATTGGAGGCAAGAAAAGAATCTTGTGTGCCAAAAGTTCTCTGAATGCTGATTCTAGTGATTGCCCCAGTGGTGTGAAGATACGCTTTTGGAAATTGTTTGTATTGTTGCATGAATTGTTGCTAGGTCATGGATTCATGTTTTTTCTTTGAGTATCATTGGTGTTGTTTGTGTTGAGTTGTCCTTGATCGGTGTTTGGTGCATATGTGTTAGCATTTGGATTAGCATTTTTAGGATTTTTCATGTTTTGAGGATTTCCAGACAATGCGAGCACTGGTTGCTTAGATTTGGGATCATATGATTCATTGTTGCCTTTGTTTTTGTTTCAAGTCCAAAATTGAGATTTGTCAAGGTTGGTGTTGTTCTGGTTATTGTAGTTTGATGAGTTTGTTCCCTCCTTGTAAAATTTGAGTGTTCCCTTTTTGACACATGCTTCTTCTACTTGAATGCCATTCTTAATTAATTTAGCGAAAGATGGTATGCATTGAAGTTTTAGTCTGTAACTCATTTCACTATTCAAGTTGTCAATGAAGATTTCCATTTTCTCCTTCTCAGGAATATCTCGAGGATATCTGGAGACCACACGTCGCCAGCGTTGAAGGAATATCATGAATGTTTCATTGTTCTTTTGTTTGGTGTTGCAAACATCTAGAATGGTTATGGCATGTTGGATGTTGTAGGAATATTGGGTTATGAATTTGTTAACCAATTCATCAAATGATCTGATAGGTGGTGTAATTTTGGATAACCATTCCATGGTTTGCCCTCCCAAGCTTCTGGGGAATAACCTCATCAAATAGGTGTCATCATGAGCAAATTCAAGGCTCAGTGTGCAAAATTCTCGAACATGATCTCAGGGATCACTTTTCCCATCATATTTATCAAATTTTGGAACGTCTGAGTTTGGAGGAAAAGGTACCATGTTCAATCTTCTGTCAAATGGATAAGGACAGATTTCGTTTAAAGAGTACTGCACTATTGTCCCTTGTTGCATATCTTGTATTTGCCTTTGTAACATTTGCATTTGTTGAGTAAGGGCTGCCAAAGTTGTATGGTCTTGTCGAGGGAAAAGTTCTTCCCTTGTATTTGTTCTCAGCTGAAAAGGTGTGGTAAATGGTATATTTTACACTGGTGTTTCTAGTTCAGGTATACGCATTTCTGGTATGCGTTGTTCTGGAATGTGTTGCTCAGGTATGTGTTGTTCAAAGTTACGGGTTTCTTCTTCTCTTTGTTGTTCTTGATATGCATATTGTCGAGATCCAGTTTTAAAGATGTTTGAATCTAAATCTTCGGGAAGTTTAATGCCTTTACTTGTAAGCATGAGTAGATATTTTTCTTTGTCATTTTCCACGAGCTTTTTTACAAGCTTTTGGAATGAAGGGTTTTCTTGACATTCCTGAAGAAGTGCTTCAAAAATTTTAGGTTCTTCTAAGGGTGGAACTTCAAAAGGATTTGACAATCTTCGATTCATACTAGACTCAGTGTGTGTCTCGCTTTGTTTGTTTCTTTGAGAGTGAGTAACAGGCATTTTAGTAGAAACTCTTAGTGATGAAAGGGGCAAAAGCCTCATTGATATTTTGTTCAGGGGTGGGTGGTTCTGGTCGAGATATGTTATAAGTGATACACTCATCGGGCAAGAATGCTGGATTGATTTTTCCTCCGTGGTTTATGATTTGATTAAAAGCAGACTTTTGACAATATGCTCTTGTCTTCAAGGGTTCTTTATCAAATTCGCTAGATTTGTTTTCGATATAACATTTGATGTGATGAAGGAATACCCGATGAGATTTTAATAGTTGATGATTGATGTATAAGAATTTGTTTCTCTTGATGAATTTGGAAAAACTAGGTTGCATGAGTGATCAATGGTTTCCTTTGATTTGTTTGGATTCAGTTGATCTTGTTTGAAAAATTTCAAATCTTACTTTATCAGAGTGAAAGTTTAGATGTCCCTTCACGACAAAGTGTGTCAAATGATATGGATAAAAGCTTCCCAATATGGAAACTTGATTTGACAATCTGAAAATTTTAAACAAGTGGTTTTTGTGAGATAAAATCCGTAAGATGGTAAAGGATTTTGTTGATACTAATGATGAGGTTTTCAGATTATGATAAGATAGACATGTTTTATCGTGCGATTCATTTAGGATTTTACAACATTTGTTTTGACATAAATTGGCTTAAGAAACAGTCTTAACGGTTTGTTTTCGCTACTCTCGTTTGATGAAAAATGATGTCTGATGGAGAAGGTTTCTAAATATGTTTTTGAAATTTTTAAAATTTCTTACTGTTTTGCCCTTTGTTTTTGTGTTTTGGATCACGCACTAAAACAGAGGTTATATGCGCTACCAAATTTACCCCACGTGCTAAAATACGGACCACACGCGCTAGGCTGCCCCCAGACACGCGCTAAAGTTTTGAATGGTCAAAAATGTTTTCTATTTGTTTTGAAAAAGCTATGCGCTACACTGGGCCTGCAATGCGCTAACCTGTGAACTTGATGTGCTACTATTTAGCCTCTACGCGCTAAGCTGATGTTTTCACGCGCTAGACTGTTTATTTAATGCGCTAAAGGATTTTACACTATTTTGCCTTGAGATGGAACGCTACTGTTTTGAACTGACGCACTAATTTGATGTTTGGATGCGCTAACAGAAAGTTTGCACATGCTAAGAAGTTGCTCTTATGCGCTAAACTGCCGTGATTTTTTTCAAATTTTGAATTTTTGTTGTGAAACTTTCAAGTTTGATGGATGATTTTCTGAAATAGTAAATACAAGCATGGCACAAAAAGCACAACCATTTTGCCTAATCTAACAAAAAGTGTATGTTCTGCGAGGATGTATTCAAATCCCCAATATTTTAACAAGTTTTGATACGAATAATACACTTCAGAAAGACTCTTTATTCAAGGGTCATAAATAACATCATAGCCCACTAGTCTCGATACTCCGTCAGCTCAAACAGTCATGTCACCCTCTAGAGGGCGCCCGTTTTTTTGCCTTTTGCCAGAAATTAACCCAAAGTGAATCGCTTCATAGTTGAGTAGTTATCTTGGGAGATATATGGTGAGTAATCTTAGGGGTGGATTCTTCCCCACCCTTGCACTATGATGTTATAAATGTCTGGTTACTGACTCGGTTCAAAGCTTCTATTTCTATGGTTCGTAATCAGGCTTCCCGTTCGGCCGTCAGTGATAAACTCCCTCAGGAGGCTTCCCAACCTTTAGAACAAAGGCTTTATGTATCTCAAGGATACTGGGGGAAGGCTAATTGCTGCACGTAACCGTTGAAAAGGACTTTCGTCACTTTCCACGTTTGATTATAGTGGGTTGGAATTCTTGGCGTCAAAGTCATTCCCCACTTAGGTCATTCCTTTCACACCGGCCATAAATGACTTTAAGAGTTGATTTCAACTCCTCAGGAAGGCAGGCCTGCTAAAGGATTTAAATGCAGTATGACTGAAAGCGTAAGAGTAGGCTAGTTTTTTGATCACCCAATAAAGGGGAGAGCATATACCTTCTACTTTCGAGACAAGGCAAACAAGGTTCTTTTTATCTTTCAAGTCAATGATTTTTTTAGATCTATATGGAGATTATTGCCCCATGAAAACATGGTGTTCTTTTTATCCTTTTAAGGCAATGATTTTCTAATCTATGAAAAAGAATTGGTCAACAAAGCAAAATTTTTGATCTTGGTGGTCAACAAAAGTAATCGATAAAAGAAAATTTCCCGCTCCACCTGCAAGAAATTGTCAGTCCTGCAAAATTTCAATTAAATAGTTAGAAAATGTAGATTTTGGTGGACTTCTACAAGTCTAAATTTAATTTCGGTTACAATTTTTTTATTTTTGCCTTCTGTCTGCGATGCGCTACAGAAAGGACTGTATGCACTACAATATAATCTAGATGCACTAAAGTTATGTCTAAATGTGCTACACTGTTTGCTGGATGCGCTACTCTGTGCGTCGGAAGCGCTGCTCTATTTTTCTCCCGCGCTGAGACCCATAGGAAAAGTGATGATTTGATGCGCTAAAAGATGGACTTCACGCGCTGGATGATGGACTTCACGTGCTAGATGGTGAATTGGATGCGCTATCTAACAGACTCGACGTGCCAATCTATTTTTCAGATGCGCTACTCTATTTTTTTTCTGTGCTGAGACCTACAGGAAAAATTTAGTGGAGGTCATGCGCTAAAGAAAGGACTTTACGCGCTAGAGTAGAGACCCCATGCGCTAAACAGTAGGCGAGATGCGCTAGACTGTTAACCGAATGCACTAGGGAATGTTTCCCACGTGCTGATTCCTGTTTCTCGTGGACCTACAAAAGTGGTTAATTTTAAAAACTGATTTGATATATGGGGTTGAGCCCCATGGTGGGTGCCAGAAATGTATGCGGGAAAAGCAGGTCGATAGAACTTAATATGTGAAAGTGTTCCAAAATACTTGTCCATACACACATACAGGACTTCTTGGTGCAAGCTATGGAGTAATAAAGTATCACTCAGCTTCCCAAGGTGGGTCCCATGGTTCTCTATCTTACAATGTCCCTCAAACCAATGTTTTTGCTCTCATATCATTGAGCAAAATGGTTTAGGGATGGCAAATGCAAGAACGAGGGATGCTTTGATAGATTTTAAAATGAAATGCATCCTAAGCTATGCATGATTCTAGAAATGCAATAAACTAAATTATAAGATAACAAGGTTAGTATGAATACTATCCTAACATGATATATTTAGTCTATGATTGAGCTAAACGATAAAGAAAGTATTCTAAACATGCATATTTAGACTAATTCCCAATTTAAAAGAGGCTAAAATGATGAGCATAAAAATGATGTATGAAAGCTTGAATGTATTTGAGCATAAGTATGATACTACAAATTTGGAGGATGATTCAAAATGGAGGAATGAGAGCTCTATTTATAGCAAAAATAGGGCAATCGATGGTCAGGATTGAAAGAGTTGATCAAGGGTTGAGTTTAAAAGTTGGGGATCCATGTTTGCAATTTGCGCCAATGAAATGGTGACAAGTGTCAACATAGGGTTGGGTTGAGAGAAGGGGTTGGAGACATTAAATGCCTGAAAAGACCTTAGGGTTATCTAGAAGGTAAGGGTCAAGCTTAAGTTAGGATTACCCACTGGATTAAGAGTTAATCCAAGGATAAACCTTTGTGCAAATGATTAAGAGATAATCATGGTCAAAGCATTTAAATGCTTGATGAGACCCTTGGGTTGGATGAAGGTTGAGTTAAAAGAAATTCTTTAACCATGTAGGAGGGTTTGAGTTAACCATTAATGGTTATGAAGACTTTGGGGAATTAAGTGGTTGAAGGCTTGAAGCCTTTAATGGTTATCAAAGACTTTGAGGAATTAAGTGGTTGAAGGTTTGAAACCTTTAATGGTTATCAAATATTTTGAGGGTTTGAGAAGTGACCTCCCCTTGCTTAGGGATGTGACAAAGTTTAGAAGATGGGTTAGGCTAATTAGAAGCAATTAGAAGAGTTTAGAAGGGATTATAAAGGGGTTTAGGAAGGTAAGTGGGAGATGTAGGATTTTGCAAGTGGATGGAGGGATAATAGGATTTAATTGAAATAAATGATTTATTCAATTTGGTTGTAATTGGGGGAAATTAAATAAATTAGATTTATTCAATTTTAGGATAACTATTTAATTAAATTTGAATTTAATTAAAAGTGGATAGGGGGAATTTAATTGAATAAAATGATTTATTCATTAAATGGGTATAGTGAATTTAATTTAAATAAATTGAGTAATTTACTTAATTAAATAGAGGAACGCGGGTAATTTAATTAAATTGGGTTTAATTAAATATAGAAATGAACATAAAATATTCATTTAGGAATATGGTCATTTTTATACATCTACAGGTATTTGTGGCACACACTCAACTGGATTAACATTGGCTAAGAAACTTATTCATATGGGTTAGTATTGGCCTACTATGGAGAGAGATTCATTCACATATGCTAATAAATGCAGACAATGCCAGATCCTGTTGGTATTATGGATGTGTTGCATTGGTTTTTTCATTGATGTCAACACTTGTCAACACTTATCAACACTTGGAGCTCTTTGGTTATGTTCACTGGCATGATCAGTGACTTATGCATAGTCATGAGTATCTAGTTCACTGATAGGTTATATTATTCACTGACACTTGGAATGACTTGGAGATTACTTAGTTATGTCAAAGACATTATTTGGACACTTGGTTTTGGTGATTTGTTCATTGGTCTAATCGGGTTTGCATATTTGCTGTTATCGGCAAATAGGTCTAGGATATGCACCGGCAAGCATATCTATTCTAGATCAGCACGACACATCATGAAGATGATTCATTAATATTGTAAATGCATTGAGCCGACATGATGCATCACATATTAATTCATTTGTAATTGATTTTATTGTAATATCTTTTAGTGAGCCAACCTACTCATTTGGTCTTAGGTTTTGGTATAAATGTAAGATCTCATTTGTGAGATTGAAATAAGGATAGTGGAAGAGGAATATATAAGGTATATGCGAATATAAGTAGAGCTATACATGCAGACATCATTGAAGATTGAAGGAAGGTTTGAAGAAGGCAAATCAGAGCTTAACCGGTACTGAATCCAACATATGAAGATGCTATTTTGAGCAGTACATTATCATTGGATTTAACCATCCAATTGTAGTCAGTGTGACTCCCATTTTGTGATTGAGCAGTGAGCTCTACGCATTTGGCCTATCTGCATGTGCAGACTCCATATTGTACACACATACTATCTATAGTAGTATCATCTTATTGTGGGTAAGGTTTTCCACCATGGTTTTTCCCCTTACAGGGTTTCCATGTACAAATATATATGTGTTATGTGTTGTGGATGTTATTGCCTTTCTGTTTCATGCATTAAACTTTACCGGTACTGCAATTAACTAATAAAGTTGTCTACCAACATTAAAGTTTGGTTTACCGGCATTAAACATTAAGTTTGGTTAAGTTATTTTTGGTTTGTATTTATTGGACAACTGATTCACCCCCCCCTCTCAGTTGCCTCCAGGACCTAACAATTGGTATAAGAGCTTAATCCTCTTTTTGCAGAAGTTTAACAACTTGAGGAGATCCAATGTCTTCTAACTATTTTAGGAAGGATAGTCCAAAGCTTGATGGAACCAACTATGGTATATGGAAGATCAGGATGGAAACACATTTTAATTGCATTGGGATGGACATATGGGATGTTATAAATAATGGCTATGTTGTTCCTACTCAAGGTCAACCTATTCCACCAACCTTGGCTAAAGATGAGGAAAATGATTCCAAAGCAAGGGAAGCACTTTTGAGTGCATTGTCTGATGAGAAAATCATGGGATTATCAGATAGATCTACTGCTAAAGCTATTTGGGACAAGTTGGAAACATTGAATGAAGGTGATACCACAGTCAAAATTGCAAAACTGGAATGCTTCCGGGTCGGGTATGAAAATCTGAAAATGGAAGAAGATGAAAAGATTTCTGCTTTTATGGAAAGAGTAAATGAAATTGTTTTGGGCATACAATGTTGTGGAGGAACCTTAAGTGAAGATGAAATTGTTTCTAAAGTTTTGAAAGTTACTGCTATAAATGAATTGAGAACAATGCCTAATACATCAATATCTAGAGACACTTTGGTTGGAAAACTTTCAGATTTTGAACTTGAGGAATTTGGTCATGTTGCTACTATTAAGACAGATTCATCTTTCAAGGCATCATCATCATCTGATAAATCTGATTGGAAAACCTTTTCTGCAGGAGAACTTGAAAAAATTAGAAAGGAGAATAAAGAACTGGAAGAACTTGAAGCACTATTTGCAAGGAAACTGCCTAAAGGTCCAGTTGGAAGTAAGTATGAAAGTAAAGCACCATTTAAATGTTTTAACTACAATAAGATTGGCCATATGGCATCTAGGTGTCCTGATAGACATGCAAGATTGAAAGAAGAAGCTACAAGAGCATACAAGCCTAACCCCGAATATCAAAGGTACAAATTTAAGAAGAATAGAGACAAATCATGTTACTATGTTGATGAAGGAGTTACTAATGATTCTGATGAGGAACTGGTAGACAATGGATGGGATTTTGTTGCTATAATATAAGATCAACTGGCACCTACTTTTCAACCGGTAGAGCGGGCCCCTGATAGCTAAATTTGAAGAAAAGAATGAATGGATTATTGATTCTAGATGTTTGCATCATATGATAGGTGATACGAGTAGATTCTTAACCTTTCAGGAATACAATGGAGGTCTAGTAAGATTTGAAGATGACAAAGCTTGTTTGATCAGAGGAAAAGGCACTATATCTTTTGATGGTAAGCACAATATTGATAATGTTTACTATGTTGAAGGTTTGAAACATAATCTTTTGAGTATTGGTCAATTAGTTGAAAAAGGATTTCAATTACAATTCAAGAATGGCAAATGTAAAATCATGAACAAAACTGGCTTAGAAATTGCAACTGGTAATCAGACTAGAGGTAATATTTTTCATTTGAATAATAGTGAGAAGTCATGCTTAATTGCACATATTGATGAAATTTGGTTATGGCATAAAAGACTTTGTCATGCAAATTTTGATTGAATTGTGAAAATTAGTACAACTAAGGCAGTAAGAGATTTACCTAAAATTGTTAAACCTCACAATCCGATATGTAAGGAATGCCAATTTGGAAAGCAAGTTAGAGAATCTTTTAAGAGTATTCCAGAAAAATCCAATAATGTTCTTGACTTAATTCATATTTATTTATGTGGTCCAGCAAGAACTAGAAGTTTACAAGGAGATAGGTATTTTATGCTAATCATTGATGACTATTCTAGAATGTGTTGGGTTTCTTTTCTCAGGGAGAAATTAGAAGCTTTTGGGAAATTCAAAATATTCAAGGTAATGGTAGAGAATGAAACTGGTAAGAAAATTAAATGTTTGAGATTAGATCAAGGAGATGAATTCACATCTAAGGAATTTAATACATTCTGTGAAGTGAATGGAATTAAAATATAATTATCAGCACCTTGGACACCCCAGCAAAATGGAATTGTGGAAAGAAAGAACAAAACTATTTTGGATGCAACTAGAAGTATGTTATCTGAAGCAAATCTACCTCATGTGTATTGGAGAGTAGTCAATACAGCTATTTACACATTCAATAGAGTTCACATCAAAGGTGAAACCGGTAAGACCCCTCATGAACTATGGTTTGGTAATACTCCTACTCTTAAATATTTCAGAATATTTGGAAGTAAATGCTATATTAGAAGAGATGAGTATATTAGAAAATTTTGATCCTAGAAGTGATGAAGGAATATTTCTTGGTTATTCATCTAAGAGCAAGGCATATATATGTTTTAATAAGAGATTGTAGAAAATCATTGAAAGTGCAAATGTGAATATTGATGGACAATTTAGAGATAATTCAAGGTACATGGACTCTGAACTGACAATAGAGATAATATCAAATGAACCTACAATGAGTACACCGATATAGAATGTTGATCCAGACACACCGGCATCATCTGAAAATTCCACAGTGACTGAGGAACAACAACAAGTAAAAACACCCCAGTATGTAAGATTGAATCACTCTGAAAATCAAATAATTCGGAACATGTATCAAGGTGTTATGAGTAGAGGAAGACTGGAAAAGGAAGAGGTATGGCTTATTTCTCAAATTGAACCAGCATTAGTTAATGAGGCATGTGAAGATAAACACTGGATTAAAGCTATGGAAGATGAATTGGAACAAATTGAAAATAATAACACATGGACATTAGTTCCTCGGCCTAAAAACAAAAATGTAATTGGAACTAAATGGGTATTCAGAAATAAACTCAATCAATATGGTAAGGTAATCAGAAATAAAGCAATATTAGTGTGTAATGGATATTCATAGAAAGAAGGAATTGACTATAATGAAACCTTTGCACCGGTAGCTAGAATTGAGGCAATCAGATTATTCTTAGCTTTTGCAGCACACAAGAAGTATAAAGTATATCAAATGGATGTTAAATGTGCATTTCTGAATGGTGATCTTGAAGAATAAGTTTACATTGAACAACCTGATGGATTTTCATTAACAAATGACAAAGATATGGTTTGTAGGTTAAGGAAAGCTTTATATGGACTAAAGCAAGCTCCTAGAGCTTGGTATGCTAGATTGGACAAATATCTTTTGAAGATTGGTTTCACTAAAGGTAATGTTGAGAGAAATCTATATCAAAAAGTGACTAATGATGACATCTTGGTTATTGAAGTTTTTGTTGATGATATAATCTTTAGAGGAGAAGATGGATTGTGTAAAGACTTTTCTAATAAGATGTAGGAAGAATTTGAAATGTCTATGATTGGAGAGATAAAATTCTTTTTAGGATTGGAGATTTCATAGACTGATAAAGGTATATTCATAAATCAATCAAAGTACTTGAAGGAATTACTAAAGAAATTTGGCATGGAAAACTATAAACCGGTAAGCACACCTATGACTACAACTGATAAATTATCATTAAAAGATGAATCGACATTGGTTAATCCGACTAGGTACAAGCCTATGATAGGAGGTTACTATATTTGACACAAACCAGACTTGATATTATGAATTCAATATGTATTGTTTCAAGATTTCAGAGTAATCCTAAAGAAAATCATGAATAAACAATGAAAAGGATCTTCCAGTATCTACAAGGAACTACAAATCTTGGTTTATGGTATCCTAAAGATGAAAATTTTGATTTATGTGCATACACAGATGCAAATTGGGCAGGAGATGTAGATGATAGAAAAAGAACCACCGATGGAGCATTCTTTCTTGGTAGAAGATTAATCTCTTGGTTGAACAAGAAACAAAGTTGCACATCTTTATCAACGACAAAATTAGAATATGTTGCAGCAACAACTAACTATACACAGGTATTATGGATTAAGCAAATGTTGAAGGACATAAAAGTAAAATGCAAGGAACCCATAATCATTTACTTGCATAATATGGTAGCAATTGATATATCAAAGAATCTGGTATTTCACTCAAAAACTAAACATGTTTCTATCAAATTCAATTTTTTGAAAGAGAATGTTGAAGCAAAAGAAGTGAAATCGGTTTATGTGAATACTAAAGAGTAGATTGCAGATATCTTTACTAAACCTTTGCCTAAGGAAACTTTTGAATATCTTAGGGAGCATCTTGGAGTTATACCCTCACTGGTAGAAACTTAGACAATTGGAGCATGGCATCAGACCAACAAAATTAACAGAGAAATCTTTTTTTCGGCTTTGATGAAGGAGAGCTACTTCTCAAGGGGAGTAGATTGAATAAATGTGGTTATAACAATTGGTATTTGTAACAAGATTGTATTTGGTTTTGTATTTCTTTGGCATTTTTTGTCAAAGGGGGAGAGATATTTATGGAAAAACACATTATCTTTTGGGGAGAGATTATTCATTAGGGGAGAGATTGTTACTCTCTGTATCTGTATTTTGAAGATCTCTTTGGGAGATTGTTGGTTTTTGGTTTTTGGCATTTTTGCTTTGGCACTTAGATGGTTTAACCATCTTGTGTTGCCATCAATGTCAAAGGGGGAGATTGTTGGTATTATGGATGTGTTGCTTTGGTTTTTTCATCGATGTCAACACTTGTCAACACTTATCAGCACTTGGAGATCTTTGGTTATGTTCACCGACATGATCAGTGACTTATGCACAGTCACCAGTATCTGGTTCACCGGTAGGTTATATTCTTCACTGGCACTTGGAATGACTTGGAGATTACCTGGTTATGTTGAAGACACTGTTTGGACACTTGGTTTTGGTGATTTGTTCATTGGTCTAATCAAGTTTGCATATTTGCTATTACCAGCAAATAGGTCTAGGATATGCACTGGCAAGCATATCTATTCCAGATCAACACGACACATCATGAAGATGATTCATTATTATTGTAAATGCATTGAGCCGACATGATGCATCACATATTGATTCATTTGTAATTGATTTTATTGTAATATCTTTTAGTGAGCTGACATACTCATTTGGTCTTAGGTTTTGGTATAAATGTAAGATCTCATTTGTGAGATTGAAATAAGGATAGTGGAAGAGGAATATATAAGGTATATGCGAATATAAGCAGAGCTATACATGCAGACATCATTGAAGATTGAAGGAAGGTTTGAAGAAGGCAAATCAGAGCCTAACCAGTACTGAATCCAACATATGAAGATTCTATTTTGAGCAGTACATTATCATTGGATTTAACCATCCAATTGTAGTCAGTGTGACTCCCATTTTGTGATTGAGTAATGAGCTCTACGCATTTGGCCTATCTGCATGTGCAGACTCCATATTGTACACACATACTATCTATAGTAGTATCATCTTATTGTGGGTAAGGTTTTTCACCATGGTTTTTCCCCTTACAGGGTTTCCACCTATAAATATATATGTGTTATGTGTTGTGGATGTTATTGCCTTTCTGTTTCATGCATTAAACTTTACCGGTACTGCAATTAACTAATATAACTATCTACCGACATTAAAGTTTGGTTTATTGGCATTAAGCATTAAGTTTGGTTAAGTTAGTTTTGGTTTGTATTTATTAGACAATTGATTCACCCCCCCTCTCAGTTTCCTTCAGGACCTAACAGATCCATGGGAATCTCATCCACGCACCAACACAAGAATTGCATCCTATGGCAGGATCATGGCCATTCTCCCAATGGGGTCTTGATTTGGTAGGTAAATTAAACCCTTCATCCTCTAATGGACATAAGTTCATTCTTACTGCTACTAATTTTTTCACTAAATGGATTGAATAAGTACCTTTGATCACAAAAGTGACAGGAAAACAAATATCATCATTCATCTTGCATTATATAATTTATCGCTATGGAGTCCCTATGACCATTATCATTTATAATAGATGACCATTTAAGAATCATGATGTGAAGGAACTGTGTGAGCGATTACATATCCTAAATAGGTTTTCTACACCATATTATCCATAGGGAAATGGTCAAGTTGAAGCATGAAACAAAACTATTTTGAAAATCCTGAAAAAAACAAACAATGAAGTTGGTAAAAACTGGCACATTCAGCTAAATCCTTCTCTTTGGGCATACTGAACCAGCATCTGCACGCCAATGGGGGCAACTCCATACTGCTTTGTCTATGGATTAGAAGCCATACTACTAATAGAAGTAGAGATACCTTCTCTATGAGTTTCCCTGAAAGGTCTTATACTAGAAGAAGAAGAAGAACAGGTCTCTAGACTTCAATAACTTGAGTTGATTTAGGAACATTGACAAAATGCAACAGAGAATGACAAGAAGTTATAATCACAGAGTCAAGCCATAAATTTTTTCAAATTGGAGATATATTTCTAAGGGACAATCTGAGAAATAAACAAGACCGAGAAAAGAAGGGTAAATTTTAACCAAATTGGTTAGGTCCTTTTGTAATAGTAGCAACATATGGCTCAACAAAATACAAGTTATCTACCCCTAAAGGTGATTGGTTTGATGAACCTATCAATTCCATCCATCTCAAGAAATTCTATGCTTGAGATATAAAGTCCTGAAAAAATCAATAAAAAGCATATAAAGTCCTAAAGAAATTAGTAAAAATAAAAAAAGCGGAAAATCCCTAAAAAACATAGAATAGTGAAAACATAAGAAGAAAAAATCAATTATGGAAAAAATGCAATAAATTTAGATAGTGAAAACCTGGTAAACAAGCGCTATCTAAAAAGTGAGTTCTTCCATCTATGAGATTGCTTTGCACACCTATCCACTCCATCTTATCGCATCTATCACTTCCATCTATCCAAGCCTATCCATTTCATCTTTCACATTCATTTCTCTGAATCACTAGAAGGAAATATGTAACTTACCAACAATTATCAATCGTTGACATAATTGTCATAGTCATTGTCTTAGATTTTATTAGAATCAATCATATCTGCATTATATCCCACCATGTTTTGCATCTTGATCAATTCATGCATCCATAATAAATTTATGTTTCTGCTGGGGGAAAAATCGTAATTCCTTTTGCTAAGGTGATCTTTCAAATCTTTTAAAATCCAAAAACATTCAGAAACTTAGAAAAACAAAACACCTAGGGTTTTGAAATAGATAACGAGCAACAAAGCAATAAAGATCAAGACATTTTGTAACAATTGAATCATGAAACTCAGAAAATGAAGAATCAACTAGCAAGTAATAGAAGATTATCAATGATCATTCATCAAAATAATTATATCAGTTAATGACCATGAGAACATGTGAATGACATACAAGATTCAATGTTTATATCTTGATTTTATTTCTAATCATGTACTTTGCGACTCAAGGATGTCCATGACTAGAGAAGCTATGATGAGGCATGATTATTTTCTTTGTTTTTGGTCTATGTTTTATCTCTTATTAAGGTATGTACTTGTCTAATAATATGATTGGAAAAAGATCAAGGAGGCTAATCTGAGTCATGTATGAAAGGAGATAACCCTTGTCTGTTCTGCAAGAAATACTCAAGTCAACTTGATTCATTATATCAAGTTGCTTGTATTAACTTGCTATATCAAAATCCATGTAAGAAATACTCAGGTCAGCTTGAATCATTATTTCAAGTTGCTTGTATTTTCTTACAAATTTTTTTAAAGCTCAATGATGAAATCAAGCACTATTATAAGACAACATATGAAGAATGTAAGTATTATTTTAGTTAGATCATTTTTAGATTAACTCATTAATTCTTTTGCATTATAAGAATTCATTGTTAGTTGCATTATAAGCATTTCATTCCATTTAGAGATCAACGGTCATAAATAAGGATTGAGTATACTTGGACAAACAAAAGCAATTTGCATTTGATCAGTGTAGGTGCATTTATCTTTAAAATCATTTCAATCATCATTAATTGCATTGGTTTGCATTCCATTAAGTGCATTTCATAATCATGTAGTATATCATCATTATTATTTGCATTAGGATCATTATCATTCCAAGTTCATTTTTTACCATTAAAGTCATTTACTTAAATCTTTTCATTTAGATTCATTCATCATAATCATTATAAAGCATTACATATAAGAAATACATTTTTTTTCATATAGATCATTTACATTTCCAATCATTATATGCATACATTTTAAAAATAAAAAATAAAAAATCATTAGAAGCATTCCTGTATAGATCATTTCATTTGCATCATTTAAGCAAAGCATATCATTTAAGTTAGTGATCATTTTCATTTGCATCCATGATCATCAAAAAAAAAATCAATTTCATTTTTCATTTCATCATATAGAGCATCAACATCATGAGAATAAAGGAAAGAAAAGATCATCATAACATCATCCATGTAATTAATGCATATAGATCATCATCAGATAGAGTAACATGCATAATAGACCAAAGATCATCATATAGAGTCCATGTCTATGTATAGATCATCATAAAACAATAAAAAGTCCAAATATACAATGATATCAAATCAATAATAAAATACAAGTGCCTCATTAATATAAATCAAGTAAAGGCTATCTTGTGCCACTACCACCTGACTTTGTTCGTCTCTATGGCTATGGGTGAGAAGATCCTCCAGATGGTTGTCCCCCCAATCACCACTCCTCTGAGGAGGTCCCATGACTCCACTACTTCTAGTATCCATCCTCACAGTAGTATGATAGCTACCTGCCCTCTGACTCTTTGCAACGAAATCCTCATATAATTGTTGCCAGTGTGTTGTCTCCTTCTTGGCCCGAAATAGTGCTCTGATGATATCGACTGAGAGAGTGCCAGATCCAACCTACTGAATGTGATCAAGAAGACCCTGAGTATCCTGTTGTCTCCTACCAACCCTATCTCTCTCTATCATGAGTGTTTGCACCTGTGCCCTAAGCTGGTCTATCTATGCTCTAAGACTATCCAAGGTCTCTTGCTCTAGCACATTCTACTGAGGAACATGATCCCAAATCCCCTCATCTCCATCTCCCTCTCCACCTACTAAAATATCAACCTGAGTATCCCTTAGAACCCAATGTCTAATGAAAGGAACACGATCCTCTAAATCCTCCTCCTCTCCACCATGAGCTACAATAACTCTAAGGTCTGGCTAAGTTTGACCAAAATAAATGCCTCTCCCACAACCCCCATCTAGTCCAATGCTCCTACCTTTTCCTGTAGAGGGTAATCCTCTCACTGATCTCATACCTGTCCTACCTATATCCCTCCCAATCCATCCTGGTTCTCTCCCTCCCATTGGAAGTGGTCTCCCAATCCTCCCAACCAGTCCAAAAGTTCCTCCATAGACTCTCAATCAACATCCTCTCCATATGGGTCTCCTACTGCCTCTGCCTCCATCTCCTCCCTCATCTCCCTCACCTGCGGCCTCTCGAACAACTCTAAGCTCTTGTCTCCATCTCCATCTCCTAATAATAGGATCATCTGAATCATCCTCCTCATCTTCTGAGCTAGGAGGAGGGTCTGCTAGATTAGTCCGAGGAAAAGGGTGTGCAAGCATGTACTGAGCATAATCTGCATTCACCCCAAGATCTAGAATGTGTAATCTCAAATCATAAGCTACCCTAGGAGTAGCCAGAAACTCTATGCATTCTATCTCAAAAGACAAAGAAGGTCCCCAATCTCACCTATCCTTGTACCATCATGCATATATAGTGACACCAGTAGGCATGTATTGAATGATACCAAACTGTCTTAAAATACAACTCATCAACTGTCACTCAACAATGTATGGAGTATGACCAATCAGATATCTACTTTGCAAAATATATGGTAATGTTCATGCATCATCCATCCATGGCTCACAATCGATATAGGGTCTCCAAATGATGGTATCTAGTGAATCCAAAACCCAATGCCAATACTCCATCTTATCTAGCTTATGATGAGTAAGGATACATGTATATCAATAGACATATGACTTCTTCTTACCACAAAGTCTATGATGGATAGACCAAGTAATAGCAATGTGCTCCTAGCAGCAGATCTGTAAAAGCATGCATATTGGAGACAAACTAGCACTGTCATAAAAAACAACCTGATGAAGATCATGATACAAATGAGCAAGCTAGCAAACACCCCACGCATATCAAGTTCGATGCTGCATCATTCTCTATAGAGTCTCACCCCAACCAATAGCGAAACCTCGAGATCTCCTATTTGGAAAAATAAATCCACCAATCAAACCTGCAAGAATCACTGGGAGAGTCTGATAGTACATGATCATATACTCCCATCAGATCTCTCCTCTAGAAATGCTCTCATCACCAAATATGGCTCTGCAAACCTCTATCCCTCCAAGATCCTAAAAATCATACCGGACTAACTCACCAATCACGAGGATGTGAAGAATCCTATAGACATCCTCAAGTGTCACACTAATCTCACTAGTGGGTAGGAGGAAAGTGTTATTCTCGCTATGCCATCTCTCTGCTAAGGCACTCAACAATCCCCTATTATGAGTAATATCTATTGGCATTATACACTCAAATGAGAATAGTTGATGTTGTCATTGATGGCAACCAACTGGTAACATGGTTCACAAGCTACACTGGCAACATACATCATCTACCAACACCGATAGGCACTACAAGGTTATTCACACTGACATCCAGCCTACATCGATAGAAGATCTTACCGACACTCCTAGCTGACATGGAAATTATATTGTATAGCCGACATGATGTACTGTAAAGCCTCATAAATGTATGAGATCTTGTAGATCATTTTAAAATGTAATTAGGTAATGAATGAAAGCGATATATGAGAGTGAATAACTATATATGCATTATGATGTAATTATTTTATGAGTGAATAAGAGCAAACCAGAGAAGAGCGAAGCAAGGTTTATGGCAGAGGTATCTGACAGAGCTTAAACTGGTACGGAATCCAACATTGTAGATGCTATTATCATTGGATTTAACCATCCAATTGTAGTCAATGGGACTCCATTTTTTTTTTGAGCAGTGAGTTCTAGGCTATTGGCCTTCCTGCATGTGCAGGCCCTATATTGTATAAGTAATATTTATTCATATTGGTTAATGAGTAAATATTGTGGGTCAAAAATCCCATCGGGGTTTCCCTCCTACCGGGTTTCCTCACCAAAAATATTTGTGTTATTGTGTGCATTGATGGTTATACTTTTGTTTCTCTTTATTACATTATTATTTTCTTACCGGTATATTAATTTGGGTTATAAAGTTGCAAACAAGTTTAAATCTTTTGTTTACTGGTTAGACACTGATTCATGCCCCCCTCTCAATGTCTTTAGGACTGATCAAGTATCTAACAATTGGTATCAAAGCCTAGTCCTATATTTGCAAAAGCCTAACAGCTTGAGGAAGATTCTGAAACCAGTACCGATGGAAATTTTGAGACAACATTTGGAAGGAGCTCTTGAAGATTTTGATGTAGAAAAATTGAAGAATATCAAACTAGAAGATGAACTCAGAATTGCTCGGGAATTCATCAAAGCACTTCAAGATAACCTAGTTATAGAAAAGAATAAGAGAAAAGAATTACATGTGCAATTGCAAAATCAAGATGATGAAGAGAAAGAAACTCTCAGAGATATTGGAGAGAAATTGAGACAAGAGAACACTAACATGAAGAATGAGATGCAAGATTTAACCATGAGAGTATGCAAGGATATTGAAGATAGAAAGAGGAATGAAGAAGGTTTGGCCAGAATACTTAATGAAAGATCAGATGAATCTCTAAGGCTTAGCTATGAAAATGATATGTTTAAAACAGATTTGATTCACATGCAACATGACAAAGAGGAACTTATGAGACAAGTTAGCACTTTGTAAAGTGAGTTGGTCACTACAAATGAATACAAAGACAAATTCAAGAAGAGTTCATATGATCTTGATGATATGCTAAAAATTCAAAAACCTAATGGAGAAATAGCTGGACTTGGATTTGAACATGGAGAAAGTTCCAGGACTGCAAACAATCATGACCACAAAAAACTGGTAAGGCAACCTAATGCTTATAAATTTAATGGGAAATGTTTTAACTGCAACAAATTTGGTCATAGAGAAAATCAGTGCAGATTTAGGAATAATCAGAATACAAACTTACCCACTGGTCAATGTTCCAAATGCAATAAAAATGGTCATAACTTAGACAATTACAGAATGAATATGAAATTCTATGTTTGTGGTAGATCTGGACATTTATCAAATCAATACAAAACTCAAACCAGTCAAGGTTATGAAAAGGCTATTCAGAGAAACAATGTAACTTGTTATGCATGTAACAAGATTGGGAATATTGCAAAATTTTGTAGAAGTAAGACTATACTAGCGTGTTGGAATTTTGTATATGTTGATATGGTTTTTCCATTGATGTCAACACTTGTCATTGCTTGTCAACACTTATCAGCACTTGGAGATTTTGGTTATGTTCACCGACACTTGGAATGACTTGGAAACTACTTGGTTATGTTGAAGACATTATTCGATCACTTGGTTTTGGTGATTTGGTTAATTGTTTATTCGGGTTTGCATATTTGCTGTTACCAGCAAATAGGTCCAGGATAAGCACCGATAGACATATCTATTCCAGATTAGCACGACATGTTATGGAGATGATCTATTATTATTGTAAATGCATTGAGCCCACATCATGCATTGGATATTGATTTATTTATAATTGATTTTATTGTAATATCTTTTAGTGAGCCGACCTATTCAATTGGTCTTAGGTTATGGTATAAATGTAAGATATCATTTGTGAGATTAGTGTGTGAGTATGGAAAAAGGATTGCAATAAGGTATATGTGCAAATAAGTAGAGCTATACATGCAGACATCATTTGAAGGTTGAAGGAAGGATTTTGTGAAGGCAATCAGAACTAAACCGGTACTAAATCAAGCATATGAAGATGCTATTTTATGTAGTACATTATCATTAGATTTAACCATCCAATTGTAGTTAGTGTGACTCTCATTTTGTGATTGAGCAGTGAGCTCTAGGCAACTGGCCTTTCTGCATGTGTAGAATCCATATTGTACACACATACTATCTACAGTAGTATCATTTGATTGTGGGTAAGGCTTCCCACTGTGGTTTTTCCCCTTATAGGGTTTCCACATACAAATATTTGTGTTATGTGTTGTGGATGTTATTGTCTTTCTATTTCATGTATTAATCTTTACCGATACTGCAATTAACTGTTAAGATTGTCTACCAGCATAAAGTTTGGTTTACCGGTATTAATTTTTGGTTGAATTTATGAGACAACTAATTCACCCCCCCCTTTCAGTTGTCTCTGGGACCTAACACAACGAACAATAAAGGATCCAATAACAAAGGCAAAGAAAAGGTGACTGAAATCAAGCAAGAATTTTCTAAACAATGGATTAGGAAGAGAGATTAGAGAAGTGATGAATTTGTCTCTACATAGATAGAATAGGGTAATCCTACACTGATAGGAGATTCTTCATCTAACTAAGGAATAATCCTTAGGGGTAAGGCAACAAATTGAAAATTATGCATTTACCCTCAGTTGGTGGTAAGAAGTTATATTTCTTCTTTACCTCCAGATATGTGGAGTTTTCACTTCACTGATGAAGCATTTATTGCAGTTGTAAGTTAATTTTTGGTTATAAAGGTTTGATAACTTCTCATTTCAATTTACCAAGAAATCAAGCATTTGAAGAGAGCGAAATTGAGCAAAGGCATTCTAAAGGCAAAGCAGAAAAGGTCTTTTCAGAGCATTCAAGGATTTCTTAGTTAAAAGGTATCTATCTTTTGCAATGGCATCTTCATCTTTTGTTCCAAAATTCATAGCAAACCCTACCATTGTGGAGAACATAAAATGACCTAGACCCATTTTCAAGATCATTCCTAAGATAGCCAAAATGGATGACTCCATTGGTGTATTTTCTAGATTCCCGAAGGGAGTTGCATTTGTTGAAGACCCTAATGAATACATACATTGTTACATAGAAAGTTTAGGGTCTAAAGATTTGATGAACATGTATATGAATGTAATCACTGACTAGAATGGGGTAGTAAAACCAAAACACAGGGTAGTTGAGGATTTAGGTTTTATAGATATCCTCCATATGCCAGAATTCTCAGATGAAGCCGTCTGCTATGTCCTTCGCAGGGTGCATGATGAATTTCTATGGTTGAACTTAGTATTTAAGATCTCTAAAGAAGCTATTAGGGTTGTTATTGGTTTACCCTCCACCAGTTCTAGACATGACAAGAAGAAGAAAATCCCTAACAAACAAGTTATAAACTTAACCATAGCTACATTTGACAACCGGTCACTTAGGGTCAATGATATAAAGGATAAAAATGTTAAATTTGCTAGCGTGGTCATTGGCTATAAATTTGGTCATACTAATAGGTTGAATTATGTATCTAGTTCATGCATTCATAGTGCACATGAGATGATATTAAACAATGCTAAAATTGATATTTGTGAATGGTTAAAGGATGAACTATTAGAGAAAATGCACAAAATTAAAGGTGATAAGAAAGGAACCCTCAAATTTGGAAGTCTGATAGTGTGTTTAATGCTTTACTTTTCAAAAGAGATTCTCGGTATAGGACATAAGGATTTTGCCTATGATACTTCTATTGAAAAGCAAATAAAGGAAGCAATCACCGGTATAGGATCTAATGGTGATGAGTTGGTAAAAGACTATTTCAAGAATTTCCAAACTAAAATGAGACAAAGGGAAAGGATTCCCAAAAGCATTTTGGATAAATATGATAAACATATATGCTTTGTACTGAAAAGAGATGAAATCTGGATGGAGGCAGTTAGACCTAGAACTATTTGGATTACTGAATGGGATATGAGGTGGATTCTCACATCTTAGATTCATATGCTAAAATACTCCTAGATGCTCCACCAGAACCAACATAGGAGATATTTGGTAATGCTAAAACCATTGAAAGTGGTGTTGCTATGATGAAGCAAATGAAGAAAAGAGAGAAACTAATGAAAGATTCTTCTAAGTTGGTTAAGGATGTTACAAAAGGATTGATGAATCTTGGTGGTATTGTTGCTAGAGTGAATGTAAGTCAATTAGAGTAGAAACCAGTAGCTCAGATTTCCCTTGTGGCTACTTCATCTGATTCTGACAGTGACAGGGTAGCTGAATTTAAGAGAGTGGACAGGAAGAAAAGAAAACCCTCACCAACACCTGCTCCATCTCCCAAGAAGTCAAGGACACAAAGAAAGAAACAACAGGCTGTAAGAGAGACTAGTGGTTCGAAGAAGAAAGTGACTCCAAAGAAGAAACTAGAACCTAAGGCACCAGATACTCTTACACTGGAAGAGTTGATCAATGAAATCACCCAAGATGGTAACCTTAGTAATGTAGATAAATTTTATCATTCTTTCAAGGCTTCCGATAAGGAAACCATAGAAGAAAGTATTATTTTATACCTAGACATATACAAGATAGCTCTTATTGAAGTTGTAGATGTTTTGCCAAATGATTTGTACTTAAGGTTAGAGGCTAAGAGAATGTCTGTAATGGAGTTAGACAAGAAATTAAAGGTAGAATCTCTACTTGTTGTGCATCATGTTAATTCCAAGCAGGAAATTAATGATTTAATATCAGAGGCAAATAGAATAGTTTTTGTGAGTGGTTACCGGAAAGTCTTATGGCTGAGAGAGTTAAGGGAATTGCAGATGAGATAGTGGATAAGTGGGACATTTTTTATGTTGAGAGAGAGAAGAAAGAAGAGAAGGATAGACATAAAATGGACAAGTCATTTACCAAAGTATATCAGAAAGATAAAGGTAAAGGTAAAATTGGAAGTGTACCTAATATCACGGTCAAAGATAACCTTCCTCCACTAGCACAAGACACCCCACAAATAACTGCAGAGAAGGTAGAGGAAATGACAAGAGATGACACTAATCCGGAGTCTGACATTCTTTTTACTATGAATGTGGATACTCAGGACTTTAACATTGTCATGGATAAGGAAACAATTGAATTTAAGAAAACTAAAACCATCCCTGATGATACTCAACTTAACATTGAGAAACCAATAGAAGCAAAAGGAGAAGCACAAAATGAAACTAGAACAGGGCATGAACATAGTATATCTGAACTGACAGTCAGCATGGTAGTCAGTAAGGATGATAGTAAGGATGAAAATAAAGTTGAAAAATAGAGTGAGCATAAGGAAGAAGTTAAAGATGGAAACAAGACAACAGAAGTGGTTAAGGAATCCGGAGATGAGAAGAAACCAACTGCAGAACCTCACACTCTCACCTAGCACTTCCACCATGGATTACAGACCTACTAATGTGATTGATGTACTTTTAGATTCCATAAAGAAGATCACTGAATGCAACACCTTAGCATTTAAGGCCATTGATGATACTTTACCTATTTTGAAATTGATTGCACCGAATTGTAAGATAGATCACATTTCTAGATCTTTAGATAAATGGGACATATTGTCCAAATTCATTGCTTCAAATATTCTAATTGTAGATAAAATTAATGAAGAGACTATTAAGGAAAGGTTGAATAAGGAGAAAGGTGAATTCTTTGATAAGACTATTAAGAATTGTACAGAGCATATTGATTCTTTATTACCGATACTTAATTCCAGTATTTTGGAATATAAGAATTGTATAAGGAAGCATGCAAGCCTCACCACCTAATAGAGGATATTGATGAGGAGATAAGGAAAACACAAAAGGAGATTGATGATATAGAAGATAACATCATAGGTTCTTCAGAACTTACTTCATTTTTGGATCAAGAAATGGCAGCTTTTGAAGAAAAGATTGAAAAATTAGAAAAGGAAAAAGTAAGGTTAAAAATGAAGGCCCGGGAGCTGAAAAATAAGCTTGGTCCTAGATTGGACAACCTGCTAACACAACAAATTGAGATATATAAAGCAACCATTCAAGGTAACAGATCACTAGAGCAAAAGATGCATTATCTGACCAAGATGATCAGACAGACTGAAACCATTATTTCTAACAACACTAAATTTATGCAGAATCTTAATCTGATTTTAGCAGATATCTTTCAGATTGTACATAATTGGTTATAGGCTTTGAGGTAGAATTTTGAATTCTTTGATTCTTTTTGACATCCTTTGTTATTGATTTCAAAGGGGGAATAGTAGTGTGGTAGAAAAATGTATAGAAGGGATCATTTTCTCAAGGGGGCACTCTTATTCTTGGATCAGTTTTGGACTTCATTTTTGGATATCATCTTTTGGATTTTTCTCATGGGTGTTGCCATCAATGCCAAAGGGGAGATTGTTGGCATTATACACTTAGATGAGAATAGTTGATGTTTTCATTGATGGCAACCAACTGGTAAAATGGTTCATAGGTTACACCAGCAACATACATCATCTACCGACACTGACAACCACTAGAAGATTATTCACACTGGCATCAAACCTACACTGATAGAAGATCTTACCGGCACTCCTAGCTGACATGGAAATTATATTGTTTTGTATTGTAATTATATTGTATAGCTGACATGATGTATTGTAAAGACTCATATATGTATGAGATCTTATAGATCATTTTAAAATGTAATTAGGTAATGAATGAAAGAGGTATATGAGAGCGAATAAGTGTATATGCATTATGATGTAATTATTTTATGAGCGAATAAGAGCATAGCAGAGTGAAGCAAGGTTTATGGCAGAGGTATCTGATAGAGCTTAAACCGGTACTGAATCCAACATTGTAGATACTATTTTGAGAAATACATTATCGTTGGATTTAACCATCCAATTGTAGCCAGTGGGACTCCATTTTTGTTGTTGAGCAGTGAGCTCTAGGCTATTGGCCTTCCTGTGTGTGCAGGCCCCTATTGTATAAGCAATATTTATTAATATTGGCTAGTGAGTAAATATTGTGGGTCACAAATCCCACCGAGGATTTTCCCCTACTGAGTTTCCTCGCCAAAAATATTTGTGTTATGGTGTGCATTGATGGTTATACTTTTGTTTCTCTTTACTGCATTATTATTTGCTTACCGCTATATTAATGTGGGTTATAAAGTTGCAAACAATTTTTAATCTTTTGTTTACCGGTTACACACTGATTCACCCCCCCTCTTAGTGTGTTTGGGACTGATCAGGTATCTAAAAATATCAAGCATGTATAAAAAATGGCATAATCTATAGGCATCTATATGTCTAATCTTAACTTGTGTAAGCTCTGGCACGAAATGGCGCATGGCGGAGAATTTCTCCCGACACTGGAGAACATCAAGTTTCCCCTGTTTAACAAGAGAATTTGATCTCTAGCAATCATCTATCTATCAAATCAAAGAGAGTGCTAATCTATCACATCAACAATTGGTAAATCTTTTTAACCAAGCAAATCAGGCTATCAAAATCAACCTAAAACTATCAATCATGGTTTTCTATCAATCAATGAGTTCAATCAAACTTTGTTATGCTCTTCATCAGAAACTAAATCAGTCTCTTAGTGCTAATTTATCAATTGACCAATCAAATGAAACAATTGTTTATCATATCAATCACCATTATCAAAATTTCTATCAATCAAGACATCAATTGAACACCTATCAATCACATTTGCGCATCAAAATGCCTAAATCAAATCATCTCAATGAATTTAAACATGGATAAAATCAAACAAATTCATCTAAAGAAATGTGCTATTATTCAAGACAAAAGCACTATTCTATTGACCACATGTGCTAAATCTTTCAAAAGCACTAACCTTTTCAACATATGCGCTAACAGACAAGTCAAAAGCATTAAATCATTCAAAAGCACTAACCTTTTTCACATATACGTGAACACATGGATCAAAAGTGAGATATCTTTAAAAGAGCTAACAGTCTAAACAAATGTGGTAAAAAAACATTCAAATGTGCTAAATTAACAAAAGCGAGAACCTAAAAATCAAATGCGCAAACCTATAGAGAGAAAGCACTAACATGAAAAATAAAAAATCGGAAAATTAAAAAATAACCATAAAACGTGCCAAAAAGAAAGGAAATTGGTATGGAAAGTTTCAAACAAGCTTGGGATAAGGTACATACCGAATAATCATACTAAGGAGGTTGTTGATACTATCATACATGCTCAAATTTATGGTTCTTGAATGGAATCACCATTTTGCTAGCTCAGCAAGACAATTAATTTCACTCAATAAGCTGACAAGGATGCAAATGAGGATAAAATTAACCTAGGTTAATTTTATAATTACTATTTGAAAGGATAATTAATGCTTTTAAGTGGGGCAATTTTCTTTATTTTTCACAAATAATTTAATTGAAGGACCTTTTCAATTATCATGAGATCAATCTCTCAATCCAAATTTTTCAATAATTTCATGACCAATCTCTCGAGGGGGCACACAATCAGGATTTTTATCTCAATAAGGTGCATTATCGAGATTTGATTTAATCTTTGATAAAATGTTATCTCAACATCATTCAAAAGAGGGGAAAAATGTATACACATAAAAATGGCTATGAGCAATTAAATAAATATTTTATATTTATTTAATAATTATTCTTCTATTAAATAGTTAATTTGAAAAGATTAATTTAATTAATTCATTTCATGTCCTTCTATTAATTAATTTAAATAATTAATTCGTTATATCCTTTTCCTCTAATCGATTAAACAAATATCTAATATTTAATTATTCCTCTAATCAATCAATTAAATATCTAATATTTAATGGTTATTCTTCTATCCTATAGTCTCAAATATTAAATAATTTCTTAATTATTTAAATTCCTTTTCCAACTCACCTTCCATCTCCACTTCATCTGTCCTTTGCCAACTCATCCGTAATGTGGCTAAATTAATTCAAAAAAGTTAAAATAATTAAAACATTTATTATCCACTTATCTCCTACTGCCAAAATAAATGAAATATTGTGTACGTACACATATTTCCTAACCTTATTCTATATTCTCTCCAACATCCCTATATCTTAGGAGGACTTGAGTCCACTTGTCCTCTCATTCCTACATCTTCTCCAACTATCCTATATTCTCTCATGTCTTACCCTTAGTCAAGGTGAGATGAGTGACACTTGCCTTCTCCTTCCCCCTTTCTCTCAACCTTCAGCTTCTTGCTCATAGCCATCCAATCTGCAAGATTTGATCATGACCGTTGATCTCTACCACCTAAGCTCATGCACTCAAAAATTAATAAAAAGAAGTCCCCTAAGCCATTTTGAAACAAATAGACTAATAGCTAATCATACAATCATTTAGGAGTCTTCATTTTGCATCTGTGAGTTTGAGTTTGAAACAAATAACATTTTAGAGTTTTGAGTATAAATCATTTTCATAGAATTTTAGCTTAATATCATTTGCATATCATAGTATTAGTTAACTATCAGTCGATTCTTCATGTACCATCTTGGAAGCTACCAGTGCTTGTCTAAGAGAAAATCATCTACAACTAGGAATAGTGGAGTTAGGATACAATGAGACTTAAATCATGAAGGTAATAATGTTTTTATTTTATATTCATTTCATGTAGTTTCATTGGTTGAGTTTGGATTTCCTGTAGTATTTCCTTTGTATTTTATGATACTAATATGTTGCAGGTAGTATTATGAAGATGAAATTCAAGTCAACACAGGGGGTATAAGGATAAAAGTTTGTGTGACATCCTTCCAATGGATGCTTGCCATCTTTTTCTTGGAAGACCATGGTAGTTTGATAGAAAGGCTCACCATAATGGATAAAAGAATGCTTACTCCTTCCAAAAGGATGGTGTGACCTTTAGGATATAGTTAGTGGTAGAAGGGGGTCCACAACATATAGGATCTAGTGTGATGATGGTAGGGGAAAAATAATTCCTTGATACACTAAATGAGGAATGTGGAGTAGGTTTTGGTTTGATTGTGAAGCCCAAGGAAGAAAGAAAGAAGGGCATGAGTGAGGTAGGATGTAAGGAGGTCAAAGAACTGCTAGACTGCTACAAAGGAGTGGTTGCAAAAGATATACATTCCCTACCACCTATTAGAGATATTAGTCATCAGATTGATCTCATACTGGGAGCAATACTTCCTAACAAGGCATCATATAAAATGACCCCACAACAAAATGAAGATGTAGGTAGGCAAATTCAAAAGCTCCTAGATAAAGGGTTGGTGAGAAAGAGCCTTAGCCCGTGTGCAATACCTACTATTTTAGCCCCAAAGAAGGATGAGAAATGGAGGCTTTGTAATAATTCTAGGGCTATCAATAGGATAACCATTAGATATAGGTTTCCTATTCCAAGGATAGAGGACCTAATGGATTATTTAGGGGGAGCCACCTTTTTCTCTAAAATTGACCTCAAGAGTGGGTACCATCAGATAAGGATAAGAGAGGGGGGTGAATGGAAGACTGCATTTAAAACTAGTGAAGGGTTGTATGAGTGGCTTGTGATGCCTTTTGGCCTTTCCAATGCCCCTAGCACCTTTATGAGACTAATGAATGAATTTTTGCAGGAGTTTATAGGAAAATTTGTGCTAGTCTACCTTGATGACATATTGGTGTTTAGTTATAGCAAGGAGGAGTATTTGAAACACTTAGAGGTAGTCTTGAAGTGGCTATGAGAGCATAAGTTAATGATAAATTTAGAAAAGTGTGACTTCATGAAGAAGGAATTGGTGTACTTAGGAATTGTCATCTATAAGGGTGACTTGAAGATGGATTCTTCCAAGGTAGAGGCTATTTTGAACTGGCCTACACCTAAGATAGCCAAAGAAGTAAGAAGTTTTCATGCTTTAGCAATATTTTATAGGAAATTAATTAGAAATTATAGTGATATTTGTGCACTTATGTTAGAAACCATCAAGGATGGTGGTAAGGTGAAGTTTGTGTGGACCAAAGAAGTAGATAAGAGTTTTGAGTGTTTAAAATGAAAAGTTGCCAAGTACCCAGTCCTAGTATTGCCTAATTTCAGTAAGGTCTTCACCATTGAATGTGATGCAAGTGGTTTGGCTATAGGAGTAGTATTGAGCCAAGAGGGGAGACTGGTGGCCTTTTTTAGTGAGAAACTAAATGAAGCAAAGAGGAAGTATTCCTCATATGATTTAGAGTTGTATGCCATGGTACAAGCTCTAAAAAAGTGGAGGCATTACTTGCTTCCTAAGGAATTTATTGTGTATACTGGCAAACATGCTTTTAGTTTTTTGAATGGACAGGAGAAACTCAGTCATAGGCATATGAAATGGGTTGAAAGTATTCAAGCATACACCTTCATCATCAAGCACAAGAAATGGGTAGCCAATAAGGTTGCAGATGCTCTGGGTCTTGATAGTATAGGATGTACAATTGTAGAGTATGGGTGTTGAAGAACTCAAACAATTGTATGAAGAGGACCAAGATTTCAAGGAAATATATAAGGTGCATAGTGAGTTTGAAAATGCTTTTCATGGAGAGTTTTTTGACTTCACCTTGCAGGAATGTCTTTTGTTCAAGGGATGTTAGTTATGTATCCCTGGGTGTTCAATGAGGGATAATGTAGTAAAGGAGAAACATAGTGGTGGTTTAGGAGGTCACTATGGGCTAAATAAGACTTTGGAGCTAGTTAGAAAATTTTATTTTTGGCCAAAGATGTAGACTGATATCAAAAAGTTTGTGGAGAGTTGTACTGTGTGTTAGAGGAAAAAGGGGGTCTCAACCAATGCTCAACTATACCAACCTTTGCCTATACCAAGTAGACCATGGATAAGTTTGAATATGGACTTTGTGTTGGGATTACCCAAGACAAAGATAGGTCATGAGAGTGTGTTTGTTGTGGTGGACAGGTTTAGTAAGATGGCTCACTTTATTCCTTGTAAAACCACAAATGATGCTAGCTATATTGCAGGATTATTTTTTAGAGAGATTGTTAGAATCCATGGGTTGCCTTTGAGTATTGTATCAGACCAGGATAATAAGTTTGTAGGGAATTTTTGGATAACCTTGTGAAAAAGGTTGGGTACAAATTTGTCTTTTAGCTCAGCCTATCACCCTTAGACCAATGGCCAAACTAAGGTTGTGAATAGGTCATTGAGAAATCTTCTTAGATGTTTGACAAAGGATCATGGCAGTAGTTGGGATGTGGTGGTACCTCAGGAAGAGTATGCCTATAATGATTCAATAAATAGAAGTACAAGTCTGAGTCCTTTTGAGATTGTGTATGGTAGTCATCCAAGAGGATTTTTTGAATTGAGAGATGTCCAGGGATTGGACAAGAGGAGTGGACATGCTGATGAATTTGCAGAGGATATGAAAGAGGTGCACCAACAAGTTAGAGATACCTTACAACATAATAGTCAAAAGGTTAAAGCAAGAGTGGATCGAAGAAGGAGAGATGTCGAGTATCAAGTGGGTGACATGGTCATGGTTCATCTTAGCAAGGACAGGTTGCCCAAGGGAAGCCAAATAAAGTTGATGATGAGAAGAATTGGACCTTGTAAAATTTTGGCTAAATATGGTCCTATTGCTTACAAAATTGAACTCCCTGATGATATTGCTATTTCATCTATATTCAATGTTTATGACCTAACATTGTATAGGAGTCCTACTACAAGAGAATGTGTAGGTGAAACTATTTAGGAAAGTGAAGAATGGATAAAGCACTTACCACCTAAGGAGCCACCTAAGATGGAGTGCATTTTGGATAGCAAGGAAGCCAAGAAAATAAGGCACAAGACCTATTTTGAGCATTTAGTCAAATGGTAGGGACTTCCTGACTCGGAAGCTACTTGGATGCTAGAAGAAGATATCAAAATGTAGGGTGGTGATTTGCAGCTGTTGGTCTCTAAGAGGACTTCAGACAAATTTCACCCAGGGAGTATGGTGCAGGAGCACCTACCTATGAAGGGTTGAACCAAGAACAAGATGATTTTCTATTAGCTAGAAAAAATGTAATAAGACCTTGTGGGTCCTTTTTGTAATTAAATGTCCTAGGAGTGTGACAAGTTTGTCCATGTTTGTGTCAAACTGTCATCTAGCGTTTAGTAGAGAAAATTGATTCAATAAGGGTCAAAATGGTCTAAATTGAGGGATCAAGTGACCACAAGTCTATTTGAGTCATTTTTTATGTTTCAGAATCAGATGTAATCATTTTGGGGGACTATGATATTCTAGAGTCTAAGTTGCTTGAATTATGCAAAAGTTGTCATATTGTCAATTTGTTGTCATGACAATTTTGCAGTTTTTGTAAGTCGTGATTCTCCAATGGTCAGTCAGGTTGGAAAATAGTTGGAGGAGGTTGTGGTCATTTGGGAAATATATTTAAAGGCCCCAAACATCAAAGGATGTATGTTGGTTGGTTGATTTGGAAAGAAATTGAAGAATCAAGAACTGTTGGAAACTCAGAAAAATCGTCTAATCTCTATTGATTGAATATTGAAGGTGGATTGATAAGAATGCTCATGGCTTAGATCCAGTAACTATATCCTATTACTTTTTTTTTTCATTCGGTGTGAAGTTTTTAAGTGATTTCTGCCCCATTCAACAAACAAATCTCTATTGGGTAGCCTAAAACCCTTAAACCCCTAGGGTTTGACTACAATAATGGGTTTTGGATTATCAATCCTTAACTAAAAACTCTGTCATTATAAGAGATGATAGGCAAATGTATCATATGTCAATGCAAAAAGCTATTAAGAGGATACAACATGGCGAAGACGATGGAGAACTAACCCTAGGTCTGGCATCTCTATGGGATAGACCGGTTTGATAAGTGTAGTTCGTGACAATTGAGTGGTAGAGCACTAGAAATGGGTTTGAATGTGGTAAAAGAGTACTTTGGAGGTTTACATGGTTAGTGATATCACCCATTAGGAGAACCAAACCAGTTGGTGGAAGGCATTCAATCAAATAGGTCTAATAGACCTATTAGGTATGTCACTGTAATATCGATTGGGGTATTTGCAAGTTGGTCTGGTACCAAAAATTGAGATATTGTTGAGAACTCCCAAAAGGGTATCTAAAAATATAATTATTTTTCCTAGAACCTTAGCGTGTCAAAATTTATCACCCGATTCCTTCAAAAGGAGGCCTAATAGCAACCGGTTCAGTTTATGGGCTAGTGAGTCAAAATTGATGTTCCGGTGGATCTAAAACATGAAATCATGTTTTATTTGTGTTAAGTTGTTGTGAGAAGACCCCTCCAATGATCATTATATTGAATTGGTCAAGTGGGCCATTCAAACCCTTAAGCCTAGTAGAAGCCCACTCATGTGTGCAAGGGTGTGGGTAGTCACACAAGAACTTGAGAAGTGTTAGTTGTCTATAATTGGACATAGTGGAGCCTTTGGGTTTTCTGAGGTGTTGTTTAGAATCATTGAACCATTGCTTGAATTTTTATGGTGTTAGGAACTTTGTAATTAGGGTTTATTGGTTGAGTTTGTATGCATTAGAGATTGGCTGGTGCAAGTTTCCCTCCTTCTAGTCTGTTGCCTCATCATACCTTGAGTGTTGGAAGTTGAAAGTCATTTAGGCATTACTTAGGTACACCTGCCTTGGTCTTGCAGAGTCAAAAGTATAGGATATTTCAACCTTGAACCCATTTATAATAAGGTGGCTAAATATTTAGAGTTTGTGGATCTGTTGATTTGGGAAACAATAGATTAGCAACTCTATTGGGGATAAGCTAATGAATTTTTTTGTCAAAAGTCTTGCATGAGTTTCTGGTCAAATGGTTTTCATCCTAGAAGAATTTTCATAGAAGCATATGTAAAGAAGATTCAAGTGATTTTGTTGGTGAATGAAGGACCCAAAATGTTAAAATGTCTTGAATAGCTCCCTATTGCCAAACAACAACTAATCTTTAACTTATCAAGTCAAGTGCCAAAAAACAACAATCAAGAGAATAGTAAACCTAAGTTTTTCTTCCCCAATCCCCGCAAAAAATTCATAAACATTGGGGAACCATTGGAATCACCTTTAAAGACTCTTCTTGTGAATAAATTTATTACCTTACCAGAAGCAAGAACTTATGAGCCTCAAATCAAACTGAATTGACAATCACTTTTGCAACTGTCATTGAAACAACTGACATCAAACCAATGATTGTCAAATATTAAAGCACCTATTCAAGACTTAATTAATAATGTAACTATCATAGTGGATGGTCATAAAATGAATGAATCACATCTAGCATTCAAAACTCCACTCCCAAACTATGAAAAAGGTGAACAATCTAAACCAAAGGATGACAAGAGAAAAGCCAATGTAAACTACACTTACACATGTGATGATGTTGTAAATGTCATCATTGTCAAAGACAAAACACCTTTAGAACCAATCAACATCATTACTAGAAGAAAGTGAAGGTTACATTTCCAGGTACAAAAAATGAATCAACATCCATTTCAAGACAATACAACTTAATTGAACAATTACAAAAGATACTCGCCCAGATATCAATTTTGGAGCTCCTAAAAGTTTCACCCATGCATAAGGAAATATTGGAAAGAGGTCTAGTAGAAACAACGGTCTCAAAAGACCTAGATGTAGATAAATTCCAAAACATGGTGGGACACCTCATAGCCCCTCATTTCTTATCCTTTTTTGAAAATGATGATGCATCCTTACAACACCCTCACAATGCTCCCCTACATATCGAAGTCACTATTCATACAACTTGTGTCAAATGCATACTCATAGATGGTGGAGCTGGCTTGAACATTTGTGCATTAAGTTTAATAAAGGCTTTGGGATTTTCAAAGAATGTAGTTGATCCAAAGAAGAAAATAACCATCAATGCTTATGATGAAGAGTTTTATTCTAAAGGGACTGTGGTATTGCCAATCAAAATAGGACTAGTAGAAAGAGATACATTGTGCCAGGTTCTAGATTTGAATATGTCTTATAATATTCTCTTGGGAAGACCATGGATTCATGACATGTAAGCAATTCCTTCTACATACCTCCAGTGTGTTAAGTTTCCTCATAATGGACAACAAACCACTATATCAATAGACTCCAGCCAATATTACAATAATCTAAAACTAGCACAAGATGTAAGGGTTCCGTATAATAGAGAAGCAGTCTATCCCACCAAGGAAACTCAAGAGATATTATGGTAGTAATCTGAGAAAAAATTCAAATTAAATGATGAAGGAATGGGAAAGTACTCTTTGCATAATTTATCACTTTCAGCTAAATCATATGGAAAACCTACAAATACTCAACCACGGATCCCATAGAAATCAGTTGAAATATTTGATGGAGCATTTGTTAGAGTTGGAACACTTTCAGAGGAAACTGAAGACAAGGATATTCTTAGTTGGCTTTACAAAGATGAAAACAAAACTATAGCAACAACTGTAGAAGTTCCCATAAAGAAATATGACAAAGGTTACAAAATCATGCAATAGATGGGATATGAAGGAAACAAACCAATTGGCAAGCACAAAGAAAGTATTTCAGAACCCATTTGTCCTCACACACAATCCAAAGAAGACAAATTAGGACTTGGGTACTCTAAATCAAAACAAAAACAAAACAATTATCAACACCCAAAATGGAGAAAGAAGGCAATTCCTAAAGAAGAACCATGGCGAGAAAAGCTACATCAAGCAGCAGAAAGAGTAGACAACAAACAAAAACAAGAAGAATATGATAGACAACATGAAGATCTTGCTATCAAAAGAGAAGAAGAATTTTACAAACAAGTCCAAAGAGTACAAGCAATCATGGAACTTAATCAAGATATTCCAGAAATAGTAAAAGAATAGTTGGCAAAAATCAAAGAACTATGCTCACTGTATAACATTCATGTCAGATACAGTGGTGTGATTCTAGACAATGATTCAAATGAATATGAATGAGGTCCAGATCCGTTATCCAATGCATCAAGTGAAGAGAATGATAAGGAACAAATTGTTGTTGCAAGTAAAGACACACTTTTCACAAAACAGAGAATAAAGATGGAAAGAAAGCAAGAAGAAATTAGGATTTAGAGAAATGAGGCATATGCAAGACAAAACATAAACAAGAATGAGAAGGATCAAGAAGTGACAACACATGAAACACAAATAGTCACTAATTTGTAGACACCTAAAATTAATTAAATCAATATTTAATTAATTTAAGCTTGTCAACATAATTAATTGATTTAATTGTGTTATCCTTATTCTTCTTAGTGTTAATTAAATCTAACTTAATTAATCATGTCACTATTGTCCAATAATTAATTTATCAAATAAATTAATTATTTCCCTATTCTTCTAAAGTCCCTCCAATAATTTTTTCCTCTAAACCCACTCAATTAATTAATTTTAATTAATCAACCTAGTCATGTGATTCCTACAAATCACTTTTCCTAATCCCCACTCAACCTAATTAATTCTTCTAGAATCTCTCATAATCCCACTAATCCTTATTATCCAATTTTAAATTCCCCCACTCATGTCACTCTGGTTAGTCATTATTGGCAACAATCTTCTTGGGTTAGGTTGGAGGATATTGATGTTGTCTTCTCTCCTCTCCAACAAGATTTGTTGTCCTTTTTTGTGGATTGGGATCATGATGTTTGTTTACTTGGAAGATGACTTCAGATGGTTCATTCTCAGTTGCTTCTGCCATCAAGGTTATGAGTCCTCCCATTCCACATCGTCCTCTATGGGCCAAATCATGGTCTAAGATTCTTATTCCAAAAATTAACATCTATTTTTGGATACTTATTCAAAATAGAATCCTTACTCTAGATAATCTGATGATGAGAGGTTTTCAATTACCGAATAGGTGTTTTTTGTGCCTTAATGATAGTGAATCTGTTTCACAACTTACTCCCCATTGTCCTTTTACCTATGATATCTGGAGCAGAATCCTTAATCTTTAGAGTATTGATTAGGTCTTTCCTGAGAAGGTGGAAGATTTTTTTACTCAATGGAAGTGCCCCTCTTCTAATCCATTTTTGAAAAATATTTGGTCCTTTTTATTGTCTTTTGTGTCTTGGTAGGTGTGGAAAGAAAGAAACAATTGTATATTAAGAAATGTGACTTGTTCTTCTGAGATTGTTTTTGAGAAAATTTGCAGAGCTGCTAGAGAGAACTTGAACCTATCTATTCATGATTCTGGGCCTATTTCTTCTTTCTATGTCATGGAGGAGGATAAGATTGTTGCTATGAAATGGGGACTTGAAGTTGACATCAGTAACTACAAAGTTAAAAAGAGAAGGGATGGTATTGTCTGGTACTACCCTCTAGAAAGATAGATGAAAATTATCTTTGATGGTGCTGCTAATGGGAACCCTAGTAGGGAAGGATGTGGGGGTGCTATAAGAGATTCTAATGGGATTTGTGTGGCTGCTATCACTTCTCCTTTGGGGATTCAATCCAATCACATAGTGAAGGCCATGGGAGTTTTGGAAATCCTCAAAGTTGCTAGACAATTAAAAATTAATAAAGTTTGGATTGAAGGAAACTCATTAAATATTATTAGATGTATCAAAATATTGGCCAAGCCCTCTTGGAATATTAAGAATATCATTATTAACTCCCTTAATATTATTGATGACTTTTAGGATTGTATCATAACTCATATTTTTAGAGAAGCCAATAGGTGTGCAGACTTCTTTGCTATCTTTGGAGTTATCTTTATTCCCTCTTTTTCGTGGCAAAATGAAGGATCATTACCTTTTGAGGTGAAGGGGCACTTATTTTTTGATCGAATTAATGGTATCAATTCCTCCTTATCTAATAATGATTACAACCAATGATAGTAGGAATTGAAATTATTATATTGATAGGGGGAAGCTTCTAGGCAGGATGATCTGACTCCTTTCGCATGCTTTCTGGGTTGATTTCTCCATCGAGTCTCTTAACGTTCATATCCCTTGTTTTCACTATTAAGGCTTTTAGTTCATGATTTTGATTGATATCTTTGGGTTTCTCATCACCATGGGAGGCAATATCAATAAGAATGAACCCCCCAAGTTGCTAGGCTTGGAAGAAGGAAAAGAAAATCTAGAGGAGACTGCAGAAGGGAGGAGTGTCTAGTTTCATGGAGAAGTTGCATGGTAAGAAGGATCATGCCTCCAAAGAATTTGTTAAGGGATGGTCTAAGAAGAAAGTTACCATGTTTGGACAAACTATCAATTTGGACTAGGAGTTAATTGCAGAGGCAATAGGTATGTCCATGGAAGGTTGTGAAGTTCTTTAGGGATTGAAAGCTATTTGATAGTGCCATGAAGGCCTTCCCTAAATATGATGTGGAGAGGAATAATCTAGAAAAGTTAAACAAATATTACTTTACCCCTTTGCAAATTAAACTTTTATGGAGGAAAATGCTTAGGGCAATTATGGAGTATGTCATTGTTGATGGTAGATTTACAAAAATCTACAACAATCATTTTGTCCTTTTAAACCATTTTCACCATGGCATTAAGATTTTTATCCCTTATTATCTCACCTATTCTCTAAATGATAATGTGGTGGATTTCATTAAAAATCCTAAATTTAGCCTGTTGGCAATTGACACTCTATTGGTTGGTTTCACTATGTTGTCATTGATGGAAACATGATTTTGGGTTCCGGCTTTATATGGTGTACCGACAAGCACTTCACAAACTCTACACCAACACCAACATTGACACTAGCTTGATATAAGATTTCTTTGGTCACTGACAATATAGGCTGGCATGGTATGGTAAAGGATATCGATATCAGAGGCCAACACATCTTGGATCCGGCATCAACAACTTGTTTTAATGCTTATTCATTTATGTTATATGGTCGACATGAAATGTGATATTGTATATATCTTTGTAAGCCAACATAAGGCATAAATTTGTATAGGGTATATATGGGAGATTGATTAGATCATTTTGTATAAGGATAGACATGTGGAATGGATATATGGATGTGATGTAATGTGAAATATATCAGAGAGACTATGTGTGTGAGGAATTCATTGTAAGGGTTATTCTGGTACTAAGGTTTAGGATTTTAATTGAAATAGACAAAGCTTAAACTAGAACTGTATTCTAGCATAGGAGATACTATTCTAAGCCGGATTGTTGTCTAGATTGTTATGTAGTCAATGAGGCTCCTATTATGATGAGTAGTTTGCTCTAGGTTGTAAGCCTTCCTGCAAGTGCAAGCCCATCATATATTGTAATATCTCTTCATATGGCTAGTGAATTGATATTGTGGGTCACAAATCCCACCATGGTTTTTCCTCTTTGAGGTTTTCCACGTATAAATTTGTGTGTTATGGTTCTCATTTTTGTGTTTCCCTTATTGGTTTCATTGCTTCTTTAAATTCTACTTATATAGGTTTACCGGTTGGTGTATAACTATTTTATTAAGGATAAAATCTTTTATTTTGGTATAACACTAACTCACCCCCCTCTCTTAGTGTTATTGGTTTCCAACAATTAGTATCAGAGCCTTGTGCCTCAGAGGAAGTTTAACAGCTTGAGGAAGATCCTGAAACTGGAATCATTGAATATGGCTTTGGAGAAGCAACTTGAGATGGCACTTGAATATTACGATGTTGAAAGCTTAAAGAACTTAAAGCTACAAGATGAGTTGAATTCTGCTAAAGAAATTATTCTTGTCCTACAAGAGAGACTATCATTTGTTCAAGCTAGGAGAAAGGAACTTTTGCAAAATTAGGATGATGAAGATAAAAATGCACTTAAGGAACAATCTCAGAAATTGAGTCAAGAGAAAATGGTTATGAAGAATGAAATGCAAACTATGACTATGAGGATGTCCAAGGATACTGAGGACAAAAATAAAAAGGAATAAAATCTTGTTGTATCCCTGAAGAACAAATTTGAAGAATGTGGTAGGTTGACTCATGAAAATGAGATATTAAGGTCCAATTTGGTACAATACTATAGCAATGAGAAAGATCTTGAGAGAAAAATGACAATGCTAAGAGATGATTTAATTGCTGCCAGTGAGTACAAAGAAAAATTTAAGATCAACTCAGCATAGCTTGATGATTTACTGAAGAGACAGAGTTAGATTGGAGATTCTAGTGGTCTTGGATTTGAGCAAGGATAGAGTTCCCATACTGCTAATGAAGATCAAAACCATAAGGCACTGGTAGGGTAATTCAATGCTTATAAATTTAATGGTAGATGTTTTGTTTGCAATAGATTTGGACACATGGCTAGGCAATGCAGAAACAAAGAAAATCAGAACCCTGATTCTGCTCCTAGTAAATGTTTTAAATGCAATAAAAATTGGTCATAAGATAGAATATTGCAGAATGAATGTAAAATGCTATGCTTGTGGAAAATTTTGACATATGGCTAATCAGTGCATGTCAAGCAATTTCACTGGTTTTAGCAGGGTGATTCAGAAGAACAATGTTACATGTTATGCATGCAATGAAATTGGATATATTACTAAGCTCTATAGAAGCAGAAATCCACTGGTTGGAAATGGAGGATCAAATGTTAAAGGAAAAGAGAAGGTTAGTGAAATCTGGCAAGATCACACTTAGAGATGGGTGAGAAATACTGAAGAGAAATCATTGGATGGGAATGTCTCGGTTACCTATCTGACATAAGAGGCTACTCCTACATTGACAGTGAGCTCATCCCGTAACTAAGGCAAATGCCTTAGGGGTATAAAATTTCATGGAAGATGATGCATATGCCCTTGGAGGAGATTCGAGAAGATGTTCCAAATATTGGAGAGGATTATTTGGCATTGATATATTCAGAGTGAGATCCGACATCTTTCATTGATAGTCATTTATGTTAATGGAAGATTAGGATTTTCTCGATGGATAAAAAGTTGATTACACTTCATTGTTATTCACCCAGCATTCAGAGCAATTTCAGAGTGATTCAGAGCAACTTAGTGAAATTAGAAGATATTTAGAGGTGGTCAGAATTCTTCTTGAGTGATCATACTGGCTTTTGGAAGGATTTGTTAGAGGTTTTCACTAGCAGTGTTCTAAAGGTATTTTTCTTGAATCATGGAATTAGGATCATCTTCTGCTCCTATTTTTGTTGCAAATCCAACTGTAGTAAAACTTAAGGACCACCCTAGGCCAATTTCAAATGATATCCACATGTGGCTAGCAACAAAGATTCAGTTGGAGCATTTTCTCACATTCCTAAGGGAGTGGTATATGTGAAAGATGTTAGGGCCTATATTCATTGTCATATAGAGGACTTAGGCACTTCACAGATCAAAGGGATGTATATGAATGAACTCATGGGAGAATCTGGTAAAATGAAACTAGCATATAAGCACATCGAAGATCTACGGTTCACTGATATTCTAGATATTCCAAAGTTCGAGGATGAGATTGTCAGATATGTACTAAGCAAAGTACATGGGGAATTCATATGGTTGGACCGACCCTACAAAATCACTAAGGAAGACATCCAGGAAATTACTAGTTTTCCATTGGTAGGGAAACATCCGGATAAGAAAGTATCAAATGAATTTGTAAGGAAGATCACCGATGCTACATCAGATAAGAGATTAATGAAGGTGAGAACCATCACCAACATCGACATCAAATTTGGAAGCATGATCATAGGCTACAAGGTAACTCAGTCTAACTGACTGAATTCAGTTTCAATTTCATGTATTTTGGGCACATATAGGATGATGAGAGAAAATATAAAATTAAATCTTTGTGACTGGATGCTTGAGGATTTATTGATCAATTTAGGAAAGATTAAAGGTGAGAAGAAGGGCACCTTCTGGTATGGAAATTGTTAGTATGCTTAATATTATACTTTTTGAATGATACCCCTAGTTCTAGAAGGAAGCAATGGGATTTTAACATCCCAATAGGAAGATATCCAAAGCAATAAATTGCTGCATTGGAAATTCCTAGAGATGATAAGGTATGGGGCTACCTCAAGGCTTTTCAAAAATATGTGAGGTCTAGGACTAGAATACCTGAGCACATAGTAGTGAAATACTCTACCAACATTTGTTTCATGGTTAAGAAGAATGTGACTCTCATGGAGGTAGTCAAGCCCCAAAATATTTGGATAGAGGAAATGGGCTATGAGGTGGATGCATTAATTTTTGATGTATATGCAAAATTTTTGATTGATGTAGAAATAGATGAAGCAGAAAAACCTTGTAGAATAACACAACAAAATACTCTTGAGGTTGAAACTGAGTTCAACCAAAAGAAGAGGGAAAAACAATAAGGTAAGGCAAGAAAGTATGTATAGGAGGTTTCTAAGGACATGAAGGCACTCACTAATGTTGTCCTAGAGAAAGGGGGAAAGAAGAAGGATCTATTAGTTCACATTGAACCTGTGACTGGAGATTCTGAACCTGAAAATGACACACCATTATCATTCAAAAGGGTTGTAAGGAAGAAACCAGAAGAACCTAAAGTAGAAGAAAAGAAACAACTAGTTAGGAAGGTTACCATCAAATTACCAGCACAGAATTAGGCACCCAAGGCTACACCATCAACTACATCTGGTACTGTTAGAAGGAGGAAGAAGACTGACATTGATTTGGCACTAGAGACTGGTAATGTAACAATTATTCTTCCTAAAACTTGTGCTGAAATTGTTGATAAAATAACTAAGGATGGGATGCTCAAAAATGTTAAGTCTTGTTATGATACATTTGAAGATGATGAACTGAGAGAGATAGAGGAAGCAATTCTTCTATATTTAGATATCTATAAAAAAACATTAATTGAAATAGAAAATCAAATACTGACAAAGCTATACAACATGTTAGATGCTAGAAGGTTATCTGCAATGCAAGGAGACAAACACATTAAGATGCAAGAAATTTTATCTATATGTGTTTTTATAACTCCAGATGAAATGGAGAAGACAATTGAGCCTGTAGATAGGAAGGTATTCAACAACAAACATAGAATAACTAGCCTAATGTTAGGAAAGATGAATGAGATAATAAAGGAAACACAATAGGGTTGGATAAATTTTTTGGGAGAGCATAGAGGATTCTTCACTTCACCAGAGATAAATACTGATATTGTAGATACATCGATTGAAGGGAAAGGTAAAGGGATTATGGGTAAAACACCCTCAATTTTTAAGAATATCAAGATAGTGGAACTTGAGACACCGGTAAACACAAATGTATAGACACATACTGAGGCACCGGTTAATGTTGAGAAAATTGTACATGATACTAACATAGAGGACACTTGTCCTCCAGATATTAATGTACATGTTGAGGATACCATTCCTAGAGAGGAACCGACTATTGCATAGACTGCACCAAGTGGCAAAGCCACTAGTGCAAGTGAGGAGGTAATAAAGGATAAATCACTAGAGAAAATAGGGGAATCTGGTAGGGAACTAGTTGTTGGCACATCATTATTGACAATTGACACTTCTCTAGTGGAAAAGAAAAAAATCACAGAGATGAGTCCTACTGAACTAATGATGATGGATGCTCATAAACTGATGAAGGAGGGAACTACAGACAAGGGGATTATAGATCAATCCATAACGGTTTTACACAGATTGGTCCCAGAATGTAAGATTGAGAGTGAAGCGAGAACTTCCAGCAAGCTTAAGGCTATAAAATAGAACATCTCTAAATATTTTCAATCATCACAGTAGATCTCTAATAGGAAAGCACTTGAATAGTTCACTTTGGCTAAGAGAGCCGCTTTTGATCAGATCATTGAGAGAGAGAAGAAAAAGATTGAGGAAAAGTTAATTCCAATTGAAAATTATTTGAAACAAGGTACTAACATATTTAGGGTATGTTGCAATACTGAGATTCTTACAACAAAAGTAGATGAAAACATAAAAGAGATACTAGACAAAAATGCTAATATTGCTAACTCTTTTGATGGACTAGTTTCGCTGACAATATCTATTCGTGGACAAATTTTGACTTTGGAGAATAAAATTTCTGCTCTTGAAAAGGAAAGAGATAAGATCATTCAGAGAGCTAGAATTCTCAGAGCTTTGGTGAGTCCAAGATTGGATTCACTTGGTGTACATAAGAACAAATGCATGGATATACTTGGTAAGCCCTCATTGATAGAAGCCAATGAGAAGGAATAACTTGCATATTTATTAAGTGGACTTGTATCTATCTCCAATACATTTTGTTAGGTCCCAGAGGCAACTGAGAGGTGGGGGGGTGAATCAGTTGTCAAATAAATTCAAACCAAAACAACTTAACTAACTTATGCTTAATACCGGTAAACCAGTCTTTTATATCGGTAGACAGTTTTATCAGTTGATTACAATACCAGTAAACATTAATGCATGAAACAAAGAGACAAAGTCATCCACAACACTTGATGCCAATATTTGTATGTGGAAACCCTGTAAGGGGAAAAACCATGGTGGGAAACCTTACCCACAATCAGATGATACTACTGCAAATAGTAAGTGTATACAAATGGGGTGTGCACATGTAGAAAGGCCAAGCACCTAGAGCTCACTACTCAAACACAAAATAGGAGTCACACTGACTACAATTGGATGATTTAATCCAATAAGAATGTACTTCTCAAAATAGCATCTTCATATGTTGGATTCAATACCGATGTAGTTTTGATATGCTTTCACAAAAACCTTGCTTCACCTTCAAATGATGTCTACCTGTATAGCTTTGCTTATTCTCGCATATACCTTTACACACTTCTTCTTCACATTCCACATCCGATCTTACAAATAAGATCTTACATTTATATTATAACCTAGGACCAATTTTAGTAGGTCGGCTCTAAAAGATATTACAATAAAATCAATTTACAATTAAATTAATGCCTGATGCAATAACCAATTCAACATGTCAGCTTAATGCATTTACAACAATAATAAATTGTCTCCATAGTGTGCCATGCTGATTTGGAAAAGATAAACCTGTCGGTGTATAACCTGGACCTATTTGCTGATAAATGTTGCTGATTCTCCAAAGTGTTAGAGTTGATAAGTGTTAGTAGGTGTTAACATCAATGAAAAAACCATACCAAAATACTAACAATCTCCCCCTTTGGCATTGATGGCAACAGAAGATGGAAAAACCATCAAAGTGCCAAAATAGAAATGTCAAATACCAAAATATCAACAATTACCAAAATATAAGTAATCTCTCCCAAAGTAACAATCTCTCCCCCCGAGAGTGGCATATGTTTCCTTTTGTTTTTCCATACCAATCTCTCCCCCTTTGACATCAAATGCCAAAGTTACTATAAAACTAAGTTCATATACAAATTACCAACCAATTTAGTAGACCACTACTCCCCTTGAGAAGTAGCTTCCTCATCAAGCCAGAGTAAAAGATTTCTCTAATAATTCTATCGGTTGATGACAAACATCAACTCTCTAAGTATCTACCGGTGGGGGTATGACCCCAAGCTGATCTCTAAGATATTCAAAAGTCTCCTTAGGCACAGGTTTAGTGAAAATATCTGCAATCTGCTCTTTAGTATTCACATAAACCAGTTTAATTTCTTTTGCTTCAACATTCTCCTTAGAAAATTCATTTTGATAGAAACATGTTTGGTTTTAGAATGTAGTACTGGATTCTTAGATATATCAATTGCTGCAATGGTGTCACAATAGATAGTAATAGGTTCCTTGCATCTTACCTTTATGTCTTTCAACATTTGTTTAAGCCATAGTACCTGTGTACAATTAGTTGCTGCAGCAACATGTTCTGATTCTGCTGTTGATAAGGATGTACAACTTTGTTTCTTACTCAACCAAGAAACTAGTCTGTTTCCAAGAAAAAATGCTCCTCTGGTGGTGCTTTTTCTATCATCCACATCTCCTTCCCAATTTGCATCTGTGTATGCACATAATTCAAAGTTTTCATCTCTAGGATACCATAAGCTAAGATTTGTTGTGCCTTGTAAGTACCGAAAAATCATTTTTACTACCGATTCATGATTTTCTCTAGGATTAATCTGAAACCTTGAAACAATACATACTACATTCATGATATCAAGTCTGGTTTGTGTAAAATACAGTAAACCTCCTATCATAGATTTGTACCTAGTTGGATTAACAGGTGTAGATTCATCCCTTAGTGATAGTTTGTCACTTGTAATCATAGGTGTGCTTACCGGTTTAGAGTTATCCATCCCAAAATTCTTTAGTAACTCCTTCAAGTACTTGGATTGACTCAAGAATATACCTTTGTCAGTCTATGAAATCTTCAATCCTAAAAAGAATTTTATTTCTCCAATCATAGACATTTCAAATTCTTGCTGCATTTCAATAGAAAATTCTTTACATAATCCATTTTCTCCTCCAAAGATTATATCATCAACAAAAACTTCTATGAGCAAGATGTCATCATTAGTCACTTTATAATATAAGTTGCTATCAGCATTACCTTTAGAAAAACCAATCTTCAAAAGATACTTATCCAATCTTGCATACCAAGCTCTTGGAGCTTGTTTCAATCCATACAAAGCTTTCCTTAACTTGCAAACCATATCTTTGTTATCTGTCAAAGATACTCCATTAGGTTGTTCAATGTAAACTTCTTCTTCAAGATCTCCATTCAAAAATGCACATTTAATATCCATTTGATATACTTTGTAGTTCCTATGTGCTGCAAAAGCCAAAAATAATCTGACTGCCTCAATTATGGCTACCGGTGCAAAGGTCTTATTATAATCAATTCCTTCTTTCTGAGAATATCCCTTACACACTAGTCTTACTTTATTTTTGATTACCTTCCCATCTTCATTAAGTTTGCTTTTGAATACCCATTTGGTTCCAATTACATTTTTATCTTTAGGTCGGGGAACTAATATCCAAGTGTTATTCTTCTCAATTTGTTCTAATTCTTATTCCATAGCTTTAGTCCAATGTTTATCTTCACATGCCAATTAACTGATGATGGTTCAATTTGAGAAATAAGACATACCTCTTCATTTGCCAATCTTCCTCTTGTCATAACTCCTTTATACTTATTTCCAATTATCTGATCTTCAGAATGATTCAGTCTTACATACCAGGGTGTCTTTGTTTGTTGTTGTTCCTCAGTTACTGTGGAATTTTCAGATGATACCGGTATAACTGGATCTTCATTCTATATCGGTGGATTCAGTGTAGGTTCATTTGTTAGAATTTCTGTTATCAGTTAAGAGTCTATATACCTTGAAGTTCCTCTGAATTGTTCGTCAATCTTCACATTTGTACTCTCAACAATTTTCTGCAATCTTTTGTTATAACATCTATATGTTTTACTTTTAGATGAATAACCAAGAAATATTCCTTCATCACTTCTAGGATCAAATTTCCCAATATATTCATCTCTTCTAATATAGCATTTACTTCCAAATATTCCAAAATATTTAAGAGTAGGTGTAATACCAAACCATAGTTCATGAGGAGTCTTACCAGTTTCACCTTTGATGTGAACTTTATTGAATGTATAGACCGTTGTACTTACTACCTCTCTCCAATATACATGTGGTAGATTTACTTATGATAACATACTTCTTGCAGTATCCAAGATAGTTCTGTTTTTCCTTTCAACAACTCTATTTTGGTGTGGTGTCTGAGGTGCTGATAGTTGTCTTCTGATTCCATTCACTTCACAGAATGTATTAAATTCCTTAGATGTAAATTATCCTCCTTGATTTGATCTTAGACATTTAATTTTCTTACTGGTTTCATTTTCTACCATTACTTTGAACAGTTTGAACTTCCCAAGTGCTTCTGATTTTTCTCTCAGAAAAGTAACCCAACACATTCTAGAATAGTCATCAATGATTAACATGAAATATCTATCACCTTGTAAACTTTTACTTCTAGCTGGACCACATAAATCAGTGTGAATTAAGTCAAGAGCATTATTGGATTTTTCTAGAATACTTTTGAAGGTGGCTCTAACTTGTTTTCCAAATTGACATACCTTACATATTGTATTGTGAGGTTTGATAATTTTAGGTAAATCTCTAACTGCCTTAGTAGTATTGATTTTTACCATTCAATCAAAGTTTACATGATAAAGTCTCTTCTGCCATAGCCAACTTTCATCAATATGTGCAATCAAGAATGTCTTTTCACTATTATTCAAATGAAAGATATGACCTCTCGTTTGATTACCGGTTGCAATTTCTAAACTAGTTCTATTCATGATTTTGCATTTTCCATTTTTGAATTGTAACTGAAATCCTTTCTCAACTAATTGACCAACACTCAAAATATTATGCTTCAAACCTTCAACATAGTAAACATTGTCAGTATTATGCTTTCCATCAAGAGATATTGTACCTTTACCTTTGATCAAACAAGATTTATCATCTCCAAATCTCACTAGACCTCCATTATATTCTTGAAAGTTCAAGAATTTACCTTTATCTCCTATCATATGATGTGAACACCCCGAATCAATGATCCATTCATCCTTTACTTCAACTTTCGCTGTCAAGGCCTTCTCTACCAGCTGAATGGTAGGTGTCAGTTGGTCTTCTGTTATAGCAACAAAAACCCATCCATTGTCTATCAGATCCTCATCAGAATCATCAGTCACTCCTTCATCAGCAAGATAACAAGATTTGTCTTTATTCTTCTTAAATCTATATCTCTGATATTCAGGGTTAGGCTTGTATGTTCTTCTAGCTTCTTCTCTTAGTCTAGCATATCTATCAGGGCATCTTTAATCCAGGTGACCAATCTTATTACAGTTAAAACATTTAAAGGGTGCTTTACCTTCATAATTACTTCCAACTGGACCTTTAGGCATTTTCCTTGCAAATAGTTCTTCAAGTTCTTCATGTTCTTCATTTTCTTTCCTGCTTTCTTCAAGTTCTCTTGCATAAAAGGATTTGCAATCAGATTTGTCAAATGATGATGCAGATGATGTTGATGCTTTAAAGGTTAAATCTATCTTTATAGTAGCAAGAGGACCAAATTCCTCAATTTCAAAGGCTGAAAGTTTTCAAATCAATGTATCTCTAGTTACTGATGTATTAGGCATTGTTCTTAACTCATTTATAGCAGTGACTTTTATTTTATATGCTATTGGCAATCCTCTTAAAACATTTGAAACAATTTCATCTTCACTTAAGGTTCTTCCACAACATTTAATACCCAAAACAATTTCATTAACTCTTTCCATAAAAGCAGAAATCCTTTCGTCTTCTTCCATTTTCAGATTTTCATACCTGACCCGAAAGCTTTCAAGCTTTGCAATTTTGACTCTGGAATCTCCTTCATTCAGTGTTTCCAAATGATCCCAAATAGCTTTAGCAGTGGACCTACCTAATAATCCCATGATTTGCTGATCTGTTAATGTGCTCAAAAGTGCTTCTCTTGCTTTGCAATCATTTTCTTCATCTTTTCCCAAGGTAGGTGGATTAGGCTGACTGGGAGTAGGAGTAGTATAGCCATTCTTTGTAACTTCCTAGATGTCCTTTCTAATGCAATTTAAATGTGTCTCCATTCTGATCTTCCATATGCCATAGTTGGTTCCATCAAGTTTAGGACTGTCCTTCCTAAAATAGTTAGTAGTCATTGGATCTCCTCAAGTTGTTAAACTTCTGCAAAAGAGGACTAGGCTTTGACACCAATTGTTAGGTCCCAGAGGCAACTGAGAGGGGGGGGGGGATGAATAAGTTGTCAAATAAATTCAAACCAAAACAACTTAACCAACTTATTACTTAATACCGGTAAACTAGTCTTCTATACCGGTAAACAATTTTATCAGTTAATTGCAATACCGGTAAATATTAATGCATGAAACAAAGAGACAAAGTCATCCACAACACTTGACACCAATATTTGTACATGGAAACCCTGTAAGGGGAAAAAACATGGTGGGAAACCTTACCCACAATTAGATGATACTACTAAAGTTAGTAATTGTATACAAATGGGGTCTGCACATGCAGAAAGGCCAAGCGCCTAGAGCTCACTGCTCAAACACAAAATAGGAGTCACACTGACTACAATTGGATGGTTAAATCCAATAAGAATGTATTTCTCAAAATAGCATCTTCATATGCTAGATTCAGTACCGGTGTAGTTCTAATATGCTTTCGCAAAAACCTTGCTTCACCTTCAAATGATGTCTGTGTGTATAGCTCTGCTTATTCTCGCATATACCTTTACACAATTCTTCTTCGCATTCCACATCCGATCTTACATTTATATTATAACCTAGGACCAATTTTAGTAGGTCAGCTCTAAAAGATATTACAATAAAATCAATTTACAATTAAATTAATGCCCGATGCAATAACTGATTCAACATGTCATCTTAATGCATTTACAACAATGATAAATCATCTCCATAGTGTGCCATGCTGATCTGGAAAAGATAAACCTGTCGGTGTATAACCTAGACCTATTTGCCGATAAATGTTGTTGATTCTCCAAAGTGCCAGAGTTGATAAGTGTTAGAAGGTGTTGACATCAATGCCAAAACCATACCAAAATACCAACACATTCAAAACCAGTTGGTATACTTATGTGGAGTTATTGGAGAAAGCTTACTGAGAAATCTTGAAATTGGTCAAGCTCTAGTAAGATATTTTTTGAGGTATTCAGTTTACAACTATTATTCTTTGACATATTTTTTTTAGGGATTGATGTCAAAGGGGGAGAAATAATGATGTGAAAAAGGATTGCAAGGATTGCATACATTAAGGGGAGCTACAGATTTTTTGGAATTTTGGAGTATTGGAACATTTTGCATATTTAGCTAAGGGGGAGCAGGGCAGGATGAAACTGACAGTTGAAACCATGACCATTTTTCACATGAGTGTTGCCATCAATACCAAAGGGGGATATTGTTGGCAATTGACACTCTATTGGTTGGTTTCACTATGTTGTCATTGATGGTAACATGATTTTGGGTTTCAACTTCATATGGTGTACCGACAAGCACTTCACAAACTCTACATCGGCACCGACACTAGCACTGATAGGATAGAAGATTTCTTTGGTCACTAGCAATGCAAGCTAACATGGTATGATATAGGATATCAATATTGGAGGCCGACACATCTTGGATTCGACATCGATAAATTGTTTTAATGCTTATTCATTTATGTTATATGGTCAACATGAAACATGAAATTGTATACATTTTTGTAAGCTGACATAAGGCATAAATTTCTATATGGTATATAGGGGAGATTGATTAGATCATTTTCTATAAGGATAGACATGTGGAATGGATATATGGATGTGATGTAATGTGAAATATATCAAAGAGACTGTGTATGTGAGGACTTCATTATAATGGTTATACTGGTATTGAGGTTTAGGGTTTTAACTAGAACATAAAGAGCTTAAAATGGAATTGTATTCTAGCATAGGAGATGCTATTCTAAGTAGTTCCAACTTCTCTGGATTATTTTCTGGATTGTTATGTAGTCAATGATGCTCCTGTTGTGATGAGCAATGTTCTCTAGGCTGTAAGCCTTCTTGCAATTGTAGGCCCATCATTTATTGTAATATCTCTTCATATGGCCAGTGAATTGATATTGTGGGTCACAAATCCCATTGTGGTTTGTCCTCTTTGAGGTTTTCAATGTATAAATCTATGTGTTATGGTTCTCATTTTTGTGTTTGGCTTATTGGTTGCATTACTTCTTTCAATTCTGCTTATACATGTTTACCAGTTGGTGTATAACTATTTTGCTAAGGCTAAAATCTTTTATTTTGGTATAACACTGATTCACCCCCCCTCTTAGTGTTATTGGTTTCCAACATAGCCCTCTTGCCCATCAAGGTCTTATCCTTTTGATTTATGAATACTTTAAGGTTAGAGCTAAGAAAATTCAAAATGACTCTGGTGATGATTAGTAGAATGAACCAAGTGATGACCCTAGGGAGTCTAAATCTGAGGATGAGGAGAATGCCAATTCACCTCCTAGGTTGGGGGCTAATTCCATGGCTCATATGTCTGATCCCAAGGAGGAGGGTAAGTCATCTCCACATGAGTATGAAGCTCAGGATTCTAAGTCGATGGATTTAGACTTAGAGGATTTACAAGACAAGCCAGAATCCATGATTGACATATTGGGCACTACTAGGAGCTCCTCGATTGATCTTTACCATTTCAACAGGTGGACTTTCCATGAAATTAAGAATCCATACTTAAAATTAAGAGCCACAAATGCCAAAATTGAAGAGGGTGATCTTAAGAAGCATAAAGATGGGTAGATGGTGAATAATAAGAGGGTGGCCTAGGATACAAAAGATTATGCTACTTGGACTATGGGGGAAAAAAATATGATGTTAGAGATTTTAAAGAAGAATGGTGAGGCAATTGAAGTTTTAAAGAGCATATATGATTAGAAGAACAATGAGATTAGCCAGAAGATGATGCAAATTGAGGAAGGTATGAAGAAAATTATGGAGAATAGTGCTTCTATGATGGAAGTTTTTGCGGTCAGTATGAATGCTCTAGTTTCCAGGTTGGAGAGAATTCATAATGAGAAAAATGTTGTGGATCTGGAAAATGAAGTTGGGGCCTCGAGCTCGAAGATGACTCCTCGCACTACTAGGAGAGCTAGATAGAGCACTAAACTAGTGGAAGGGTCTCTTCCATAGGTCCCATTGGACCTTAAGGAAGCAACCAAGGCTATGTTGCTGCTTGAGAAGGAGGCCTATTAGGCCTTAAACATTTTTAAGTAGGTGGTCTATGTTTGTTGTTGTTGCCAACATCTTGCTAGCCTTTTGCTAGTCTTTTTGTGGCTGCTGGGTTGTATTGCTTATGGATTGCAACCAGTTTTGTTTCTTAGACCTAGGTTCTTTTATGATACTCTAATTAGTTATCTTTAACTCTCTGTTGTAAGGGATTTAGGGTCCCCTCAAAACCTTTTTTTTCTTAATAAAAAACATTGACCCTCTCAAATAAATTCAAATTTCTTTGAATCCCCCTATGCATCCTCATTTTGAAATTCAAATTTCCTTTCCCCCTTCTTCTCAAGGAATTTTAGATTCCTTTTTATTTCTCCAATGCATCCTCGATCTATTTCCACTATCTTGAATCAATCTTAACCTTTCATAAGAAAATCAATCTTGGCCCTCTATTGGCCTCCTCCAATCTATAAATTGAAGCATCTCTCATTCTCAAAAAAAAAAGTCTTCCATTCTTCTATGCTTATGCTACTCATTTCTCCTCCCATCTCCCTCTATCACATCTTTATCATTTTCACATAGTCCTCTACTAGATATTGATCCTCATCCATCAATAATCCTTCAATCAAGATCCTATCAAATCCTAGTCTTGTTGAGAAAAGGAGAGAAATCCACATCCACAACAAGTAAGGAGCACATCAAGTGGAGCATCAAAAGGGTTGCCTTCACTTCATCAAGATCAATCTGAGGGAGAGGTGAAAGATAAGGTATAAATTTGGTTATTTGTATTTGTATTGTGTCTTGTTTGATTTCTTTGCATTCTAACCTCCTTTGTCCCTTCTTTGTCTTTTTCCCCTCTTCACTCTGGCATGCCCAGGTTACCTAATCCATTATTTTTGCAAGTTGCCTAAGGAGATCCAACCAAACATTGTGTCTTTTTAATCATTTTCTTAGGCACTTAGATATAATAAGGCATAAAAGAACAACTTTCTTTATGTGTTTGAGAAAAGTGTAGAGGTAGGAGAGTATGCTCTTGTCTATATAGACAATCAGAAATCCAAACCATTGAAACTTTTCTAGTTTTTGTTTGTATACCCTTAGGGGGCCTACCCTCCCAATTTGGTGAGAGGGAAATGACCCAAGTGAGTACGGCTAAAACCTAAGCATTCCAGCTCACTATAATAAATAGGACTTTTGAGATGAAAATCTCGAAGGACGGAGCTATTTGAGTTTATACTCATATCAAGCACTTTGTAGGTCCCCTTGAGGTCTAAATCATGCTTGCATGACTACCATTGCACTTGGTACTTTGTAGGGATATAGGCCTCAATCGCACTTGTGCAACTATAAAGGGTAGTCTTCGAATGAAAAATCCTTACTAAGAGCCCTAGGAATAGAATTCATCTAGTTCACCTCCGAAAGGTGGATAATCTTTGTGTAAGGGAGATAGTAACTCCCCCAAGAGAATTTCCATTTCTTTCCCCCATTAGCATTTGGAGTCAACTAAAATGGCATTGATAATCCATTTCGTGAGACTCAATGGTTGTATTTTGATTAGCTATTGGGTGTGTACCCACGTTAGCAAGCAAAGGTTTTCCTCCTCATCCAACTTCCTAGGATAGCACATTGTGTGGTCAACATGTATTCATTTCTTGATATCTCTTGCCATGTCCATCCTTCCTCAAACCAATCAACCTTTCCTCTTTCAATCATCAAAACAATCCCCAATCAACCTATCTAAGTAATTATCCAATCCCCAATCCACTTTCATCCATTCAAACAATCATCCTTCCTCAACCAATATTTATGTCCAAATCATTCGTCTAACTTTGGGTAGCCTTCCCCTTTCTTATTCCTATTATCTATCCATTATTCCATAGTCACTCTCTTTCTAATCTAATCAAATATCCAAAATTCCAATCAATCAATCAATCCATCTTTATAATCCAGTTATCCAATCCCTCATCGATCATTCATCCAATCCATCATCAATTCCCATATAAGTCCTAATCTAAAGGCTAAGGTGTCATCCAAATCCAAATCAATCCTATCCTCAATCCAATCCAATCCAATTCAATCCAATCCAATCCAATCCAATCAATTCCTAATCCAAGGACCAATCCAATCAAATCAAGTCCTAATCCAAGGACCAATCAAATCAAATGTCCTAATCTAAAGGCTAAGGTGCCATCCTAACCCAAATCAATCTTGTCCTCAATCAAATCCAATCCAATTCAATCCAATCCAATTTAATCCAATCCAATCCAATCCAATCCAATCCAATCTAATCCAATCAAGTCCTAATCCAAGGACCAATCAAATCAAATCATGTCCTAGTCTAAGGACCAATCCAATCAAATCAAGTCCAATCCAAATCAAATCCAATCCATCATCATTCAAAGCCAGATCCTAATCATCATCATATAATCTTTCTCCTCCAAAACATATTTTTCCAATTCCAATCTAATCCCTCATTCTCAACATGGCTTTCTAGAATTTCAAATCTTGGTATGAGCAGATGCTCATGGAAGTTCACGAACCACCTCAACCTACCTACCAAGTCAATCCCATAACCTCCCATCCATCTATCATATCCCCATCCATTTCATCTCAACACACTATATCCAATCCCAATCTATATCATATCTCTTACCCTTCCTCTACCTTTGACAAGGGAAATCCATCTTATCCCCCATCTATATCTCCATATTATCCCCCATCCACATATATACCTTCATCTCCCCTCCCATCCATATCACAATCCCCATTCTTTTACAACACATTCATTACCTCTACTCCCCATCCAAATCCTCTACTCCATAATCCTCCAAGCATTAATTGTAATTCCCCAATCCATAATCCCAATCCTCAATCTAATCCTAATCCTCCAAAGTCCATAGTATCCACATCCTCCAAGTCCATCATCCATAATATTATCCAAGACATGCTAGTAAAGGAGACAAAATCCCCTTCTCAAAATCAAGTTTCCTCATCTCCTCAAGTCCTCCATCCACCCCAATCACCTCCACCTCAAAACAAATTCCGATCCCCCGCACTTCATGATACCCCCATTCTTCCATCTACTCACATCGAAGCTTCCATATACTCCTCCATCACACAATCCCCACAACTCAAAACATGCCAAAAGCTTGTTCCAAAGCATGCTAGCATAGAATCCTCTCCATCTAATGATACATCTCCCTCCACTCCATCTAATGATCTCATCCTCTCCACCTCCTCTCATGATCATATGATTTCGACATCCAATCCTCTCCCACCATCGCATGATCCTCTTCCATCTCATGATCCAATCACCCCTCCCACTCCATCTCATGATACACTCTCCATTCAAGATAAAAGTATCCGTTCATCTCCATGTAATGATCCCAATCCATCTAAACATCCTAATCTCTCTTCCAACCCCCATCCCTCTCAAAATAGACTCGCATTTTATTTCCAAAATAATAAGGCTCCTCAAGCTAACACTCAAGATGTTGGTACACCCTCTATTCCTCCTAAATCCAAAATCCCTTCATATAAATCAAAACCCCACCATCTCTCATCTTCCACATTCATCTTAGGAACCTATGTTCCAAAGCTAAATTCTCCATTCCTTCCATCCATTTTGGGTCCTTACATCCCTCCATCCACCACCCCATCACCTCAAAGAATCCCTAAGAAAGATCAACAAAAGCACATATCATTGAATCCATCCCAACACTTTCCCTCCATCATCCCACCATCCATAAAAAAATTAAGTAATTCATCCTCATGCACCCATCCCATTGCTATTGGAAGCAATTTGGATGCCTAATTTAAAAATCATAAAGCTCAAAATCCACAAAAATTATAAGTCCAACAATCCTCCATCTAACACTCCTCCATCTTCAAAATCCATTTTGGGTCCTTATTAACCCCACCACCCCCTTCATCTATTTTGGGTCCACATTTCCCAAAATCCACATTTTATCCTCCATCTAATTTAAAACCCCCTCCTCCACCACTCCACCACCTTTCAATGTGTGTTCCAATGTTGATATTCCACAAGTTTTTCAAAATCCCATCCATTATCCACCATCCATTTTTCACAATCCCATTCCGTTAGTCCAATCCTTTGCAAATCCTTATCCATTTCATCTCCCCAATTATTTTTACCAACATCTATGAGCATACCTCTAGTTCAAAGAAATACTAAGGGATACCATCCATGGAACTAGATGCTTGAGTCCTCCCTTCCTCCTTCACGCATCCACTATCTTCCATATCCACTCATCCTCACCTCCGTCCATCCAAGCTATCCCAAAAATTCAAAAACTCAAAAATTCAAAAATTCAAAAATTCAAAAAAAAAAAGTAGAAAAAAAAAGAAAAAAAAATCAGAGAAAGAAGAAAAAATCATTTCATCCAATAGTGAAAACCACTTCTTGTGGTGCCTTGGGTAAGTACCATGATGAAAACTTGGTAAAAAAGCATCATGTGTAATCCCCTCATCCTCTTGCACTCTACACTTGGGGCCAAGCTTCATCCATGCAATCCTACCATTCACATTCCTTATTTGTTATTTGCATCCTATCTAACTCCATCCTCCTTTCCTATCTTTGATCTTGACTACCCTATCCATATCCTCCATCTCATATCCCTCATCCTATACAAATACAATCCTTCATTCTTATCTTTGGTCTTGATCATATAGAGGCAAAATAATGTATATGCATGCTTTGGAGCACACAAGCCTTAATACCTCTACTATCCATATCCATTACACATTATCTTTCGACCACACACATTATTATACACCATCTTTCCCATCCTTTATTCCACTACCTATACTGTGGGGCATTGCACTCCTTTGCAGCATAGTCATTGGGTCTCCATCATCCTACCCTCCATCCTTTATTCCTCCATTTCCTATCCATATCCATCCATTTGATCTATCTATCCAAACAATATCTCCCTCCATTCATCCATCCTTTTATAGAACCATGGTTCTCCCTTGTCATTGGTTCCAATCCAATTATCCTATCAACCATAAGAAAATCATATCCACCAATCCACCCAATCCCATCCAATTATATTTTTAATCCAATCCTATCTCATCCAATAATATTCTCCATCTTCCAATTCAATCATTCATCCCATCCCCAATCCAATCATACTCAATCATCCATCCCCCTTTTCATCCTATCTAATCATTTATCCTTCTTCCTATTGGCATTATTGGATGAATTGATTATGTGTTTCATTGATGTTTTGTCATTGATGTCAACACTAGCTATTATGGTTGGTTACTGGCAGACATGTTTTGGTTACCGGTAGAAGATCCAGTGTTATCGACAGAAGAGACTATCTGTTGGATACTTCCAGCATGTTTTGATCTATGGAATGTGATTGGGTACATGTGGTACATGCTTCTAAAGCATCTCTTGGTTAGATGGTAATGACTTGGTAATTGGATGCTATCATACACTCTGGTAAATCCTTACCGACACTAGTTTAAGGCTTTACTGGGAGAGCTCTCATTGAGGAATCTTGATAGGATGCATAATTGGTGTTGGTGCAACTTCTACATGGATTTTAGGATGCTGAAGATGTTCTTTGATCATGTTTCAATTGCTTGAAGACATTGCTTTGGCGTGGTGGACCCAGAATATGTTCGGTATCCATCTTGGTTATGGACCGGTATCATGCTAACATGTACTCTACACGTTATTGGGATGTTTCGAGATGATTTATGGATTTATTATTGTTGGTTTGGTCTTAAGCCGACATGGAATATCATTGTAATATTAATCTCTATAATGATCTTATTGTAATATCTTTTAAGTGGCTGACCTAATTGGTTTAGGCCTTAGGGTTTGTATAAATGATGTAAGATCTCATTGTAGATCATGGTATGGGAATGGAATAAGTGTTCATGGTCTTTAAATGCAATATCACATGCAAAGGAGACTTGGTCGATCATAGGTGATCTAATTGGGATTAAGGAAGAGGTCAAAGGCCTCCAGTATTGAGCTTAACCGAGACTATAATCAAGCATGATAGATGCTAATTCTGGTATTTCACTCTATTGGATTGTTGTCCATTTATCTTGAGATGGTTATAGCCTCTTTGTAGTAAGTGAGACTCTTTCATAATGAGCAATATGCTCTAGGCAGTGTGTCTTCCTACATGTGCAGGCCCCTCATTGTATCACATACTTTCTGCAGAAGTATCATCTAACTATGGGTAGGCTTCCCACAGTGGTTTTCCCCTTTCTGGGTTTTCCACATACAAATCATGGTGTTATGTGGTATGGTTTCTTTGCATTGATTATCTATCTAATTGTTAAGTTGTATTGTTTACCGGTATTCTTCTATGCCGGTACTTAATCTATTTAAGGGTTATTAAGTGGATTAAATTTTATAATCTGTTAACAACTGATTCATCCCCCCCCTCTTAGTTGTTCACCGATTATCCTAACACTATCCTATCCAATCCATCAAACTAATATTTTTCCATCTACCAGAGCTTACACTGAGTTGTGCCTAATCTAGACATCCATCTATTTAGTGCTAATCAAATCCAAGCAACAATCCTCTCATCTGCAAACCATGCACATCCAACTTGTCTTTTGTTATCCATCAATCTATCCACGCCCTGCCCATCAGGATTAATCCTTCCCATGTCTAGTAGTTCATCCAAATCCATCACTTGCCCATCAGGATACATCCTTCCCTAGTTTGAAAGTTTATCCAAATCCATCTCCTACTCTTGGCAAGAGATGTCAGTTGGTCATGTGCATGTTGTTTGTATGGTTGATCTTTCTTCTTCAATTTTTATCTCATGTCCTAGGACTATATTTGTTTAGGACTTCCCTGATCATCCTATATCTTGGTATGCCTTGGCTAGTATAATGGGGCATAGTTTTCATGGTATGGTGTGTTTAAAGGTTTTTCCTTGTATGATCCAACAACCATGAATTAGTGTTTATCAACACTTGCATGATTGTGTGCAAGGCATACCTATTTGATTGAGCATTATTCCATTCCTCGGATCTTCATATCATCTTGGTTCTTATAATCAGTGGTGTAGACTATCCATGGTAGTATCAAACCTAGGTTTTCTCTCTATATTTTCTTAATAATAAGTTCCATCCATTTATCATTTATTAATCTCATTTCATTCACAAGACTCCAATCCATTCATTTATTCCCTCTTTCTTCATCCTTTCATTACCTAGTCTTCTAATCCATTTTGAGAGCACATCCGTGTTCTTTGAACCTGCATGTCCTCTCGAGGGGGAGTACAACTACCTCCTTGACATTCTTCCTCATATTATGACTGGGGCATCATGATACTAGTCCTTATCCTTTTCTTCCACTATGTTTTACTCTTCTTTGATATAACATCACTTCATGATGCTATATCAAAGAGGGGCAAAATGTAGACACCTAAAATTAATTAAACCAATATTTAATTAATTTAAGCATATCAATATAATTAATTGATTTAATTATGTTATCCTTATTATTCTCAGTGTTAATTAAATGTAACTTAATTAATCCTATCACTATCATCCAATAATTAATTTATCAAATAAATGAATTATTTCCCTATTCTTCTAAAGTCCCTCCAATAATTATTTCCTCTAAACCCACTCAGTTAATTAATTTTAATTAATTAACCTAGTTATGTGATTCCTACAAATCACTTTTCCTAAACCCTACTGAACCTAATTAATTCTTCTAGAATCTCTCATAATCCTACTTATTATTATTCTCCAATTTTAAATTCCCCCACTCATGTCACATCAACATTGAACCTCTCAAAGAAATTCAAATTTCCTTTCCCCCTTCTTCTCAAGAAATTTTATGTTCCTTTTTATTTGTTCAATGTATCCTTGATCCATGCCCACTATCTTGAATCAATCGTAGCCTTTCATAAGCAAATCAATCTTGACCCTCCATCGGCCTACTCCAATCTATAAATTGAAGTATCTCTCCTTCTAAAAATAAATTCTTCCATTCTTCTATCCTTATGCTGCTAATTTCTTCTCTCATCTCCCTCTATCACACCTTTATCATTTTCACATATTCCTCTATCAAATCCTCAATCCTCATCCACAAAAAATCTATCAATCCAAATCCTATCAAATCCTAATCTTGTTGAGCAAAGGAGAGCAACCCACATCCACAACAAGAAAGGAGCACATCAAGTGGAGCATCAAAAGGGGCACCTTCACTTCATCAAGCTCAATCTAAGGGAGAGGTGAAAGATAAGGTATAAATTTGGTTATTTGCATTTGTATTGTGTCTTGTTTGATTTCTTTGCATTCTAACCTCCTTTGTCGGTTCTCTATCTTTCTCTCCTCTTCATAATCAATCATCAGAAGATCAACAAAATACCAAATATATATCAAACATTTAGCAAGAAACACCAAGGTATGGGAGAACTTTAGAAGAACTGACAGAAAGTCAACAAGGAATGACTATTAGTCCACAAGAAGCTGAGTTTGAAGGAAGGCAAAAGCTATCAAAGAAAACAGTAACAAAATTCACTACACCATGTGCACAAGTATGTCAACTTCAAGCCACAAATGAATCTAGTGAAATTGACCTAGAAGGAACTTGTAGTACCAAAGATGTATGTGTCAATACAATTCATTCATTTGAGGGAAAAATGTCAGCTCATGAGTCACTTGAGAGCGAATTACAAAATACCCATCTCGACTTTGTTAGAGCTAATTGGAGAGCTCTTGGGAGAGCTTATCCTCAAGAGAGTTCTATCTATGACATTACTTACTCTACACAAAACTATGACTATTATGTCATGAATCTTGAAATACCCAATGATGACGATGACTATGACCTACCCCTTCTTCATCCAGAACTGATTGATTGGGATAATTTGGAAAACCCTGAATTGGATGTCTTTTCCAATGATCATGATTTAGTCATATATCTTAATGCCATTGAACCAATCACACCTAATACATCTTTCACTAGTGAATCAAGTAACGCTTCTTGTAGTCAAGAGAGTGCCAAACTTGTTAGACAGTTCAAATAACCAGAAGACAATTGAGAGGGGGGGTGTGAACCAGTTGTCACAAATTACTGGACCCATTAGCAATTAAAACTTTAATACCAGAACCCAAAACATTAATACCAGAATAGTAGCTAAACCAATTAAGCATAAAAAATAATCACAGAATAAATACCATCTACATGACACCAAGATTATACATGGAACACCCGATAAAGGGAAAAACCACGTTGGGAAGCCTACCCATAGTCAGATAATACTTATGCATTAAGTATGTGAATTACAATTGAGGGGCCTCTACTCGTAGGAAGACCAACAACCTAGAGCATATTGTTCATCACAAAAGGAGCCTCACTGACTACATAGAAATCTAGACTATAATCCAGAGAAGTGTTGACCTACAAAAGATAGCATCTCCTATGCCTGAGTACAGTTCTAGTTAAGCTCAATGCTAGAGGACTAAATCCTCTTACATAAACCTAATTTGATCTCTAGTGATCAACCAAATCCTCTACCTAAATGATATTACATAATTCACACATTACATCCATTTCCCATAACCATGATGATCTACAATGAGATCTTACATTTATATATACTGTTGGCATTGGGTTGTCATTAATGTCAACTGGTATGGAATGGCTACCAGTATGAGTGATGCATGCGCAACACTTTCAAGGAGGAGTACAAGTTGAGATATCTTTGGTATCACCTTGTGCTGCAAAATGCCGATACACAAGTTGGTGCTTGACTTACATGGATGGAATGGTAAGGTGATCGGTACCAGTATAGTGAATCCCCGGTAAGGAGAGTATGCCAATTGATAAGTGAAGTGTTGAAAATGGGCAAGATGCTTGGATGGTGTTTGTGATGAAGAGGCTGAATATTATCTAGATCACATCAACATCTGGAAGAGAAGAATGAACAGGTCACTAGTATGCTATGAGGTTGCTAAACAATAGGGCTCCCACCACATGATAATGTGAATAAGATAGGTTAGCAAGAGTGCTGACCGATTGAGTAGTCCACTAGAAGAGAAGCAGAGTACAAGGTTGATGAAAAACTAGTTTGAGGGTTTAACCGATAGGGCTATTAAACTGGCAGAAAATAGGAACTGGTAGAGTGTTTGGTTGGTGATCCTATCTGAACCAACATGAAGATCCAAGTTGGCAGTTTGCCAACATGGACACCACATGGAGTCAAGGTGGTGGAATTGCATGCTATGGTAGATGGACTTAACACCTATGGAGTAGTTGCAGAGTTGGTCAACATTAATGGCAGATCCCACAAATCACGGGACGTGGCTCGAGGTCTAGAGGACTGATGAATAATGATGAATAGTAAATACCCAACAGATACTCAGAGGTGGGGTGAATCAGTATGGACAAAAAATTTCACAAATAACTTAAACTACAAAGACTGCACTAACTGGTAAACAACATCACCAATCTAAATCAAGGCAATACCGGTAAAACACAGTGACTATAAAAGTCATAAACCAGTAACACTTAGATCATCACAAAACCTAATAACACTTCCACTTCACCCATATCTTTAAACATGTAGTGCATCACAAATATAAAGACCACTGGATCAACATGCTTTTACTGCTTAACTAAAATCACTAAAACATCACATGAAAAATCATCACACATAACACACTCATTTTTCATGTGGAAACCCAACTAGGAAAAACCATGATGGGGATGAATACCCACAAGTTGATCTTGAACTCTTCTGAAGTCTACTTTGTTAGGATCCTAGTTTGGTTAAAGACTTTACAATAGGTTCTGCTAGGAACCGATCTGGCTAGGGATCACCTAGTTAAGGGATGGCTAAATACCCAGTTAAAGGTTATAACCCTGTTAAAGGTTACCTCGCAAGAGGATTTGAAGAACTCAATGATTTTGAGTCACGCTGTTAAAGGATTTACAGAAAGCCCATTAAAGCTACCTAGTAAAGGGATTTTCCAACTATTGAAATGATTAGAAATCAACAGGTAATACACTAATATGATAACAACACTCAATGCTAAGGCAGATCCACTTCAGATCTTATACTTCTGCAATCACACTCTGTAGGTATCTACTCACTTCTCTAGTCTAGAAAGAATCAAGTATCTCTTCACTTGGATACACACATAACATTTGCCAACAAACTCAAACAAAAAACATCATCAACCTTATAGATGACAATTAGGTCAGTAGCATAAACCCTAAACCCCTAAGTATCTAGGTTATCAATATAGTCGGTCCAATCCTGATCATTTAATCACATTACATAGAGTAAAACAATCTTGAACAAATCTCAAGACATTCTCCATCGTCCGTTCTTCACCACTTTTGGAAGTTGATAACCCATCACATGCTCTCCACTGTTTACTGAGACTTTGCACATTCCCAAGGTGGATAGAATCAATATTCTTCACGCAAGATCCTCAAGAAGATTCTTCACATGCACAAGGATGATGTGGCAACACAATCTCATCTTCATTTCAATGCTAACTCATCACAGGATGTCATCGATTGAATCACACAGACTTGGAATGCATCAACCAGAAACCCTGATACAAACTTTGCATATATTGGTTCACATTCCAACATATCAATTCACATTTTCACATATACCGGTTCATTCCATATACCAGTTCACTTGCCAGTTTGTTTACTTCAATATACTAGTTCATACTTTAGCATATTGACATCAATGACAACATATATCATCATGTCATCAAGCTCTACACATATGCCAACAATCTCCTCCTTTGGCATTGATGGCAATAGACAAAGATATCTCTACATCTTCACATATTCTCCCCAATCTCTTCCATACTATGTTAAGATTCCCAAAGATACTGAGAGGGAGGGGCGAATCAGTATCTAACTAGTATATAAATTTACTTGACTTAAAACATGAAAAACATATTAAAATAGTGTACCGGTAAACCAGAAATAATGCAGTAAACAAGAATAATAGTAACCACATGAGAAGCACACCATAACACAGTATTTTAACAAGGAAATCCAGTGTGGGAAAAACCTTGGTAGGATTTGTGACCCACAATATTCGCTTACTGGCCAATAAGTGAATATTACTCTTACAATAGGGGCCTGCACATGTAGGAAGGCCAAGTGCCTAGAGCTCACTGCTCAATTACAAAAGAAGTCACACTGACTTACAAAAATGGATTATACTAATCCAATGTCTTGTACTGCTTCAGATTAGCATCTGCTATGCCAAATTTAGTACTGGTTTAGGCTCTGCTACAACATAAATCCTTAACCAATACCTCACATATTAGGTTTGCTTATCTCGCATCCTATCACATCATCTTTCCTATTACAAAATGATCTCATACATATATGAGTCATATTACAACTCGCCATGTCAGCTTACAAGATTTTACAATTAATTACAAAATACATTTCAAACAAAATTGAAGTCAGCCAAGGTGTCGATATCCTTCCTTTCATTGCCGGTGTAGATTCTGTCGGTGTCGGTGCTGGTATCTTGTCTTGTCGATGTCCTATGATTGCAAGGTTGCCATCAATGACAAAACCTTCAATCACTTACAATTTCTCATTGTAGTGTGCATTTTCCAACAATCTCTCCCTTTGGCATTGATGGCAACACTCATGAGAAAAATTAAAAGTGTTCAAAATGATATCCAAAAATAGTCGGCCAAAAAAATTGTCTTTCCAAAATTGTATGCTCAAAACTATATGCTCCCCTTGAGCAGATGAAGTGCCTTCCTTTTTGACCATTTTTCTCATCCCACTACTCCCCCTTTGACATCAATGACAAAGGTTGTCATTTGCTATCAATAGAGTCCTACCGGGATTCTTGTAACTGGTGGGTTACAATCTGAAAGATATCTGTCAAAACTAAGTTTATACCATTGCTGAAAGTTTTGCTATCTTTTATTGCCTCTTGTGTTCTCTGCACTATACCAGTGAATATGTGCATTTTCTCTTCTAGTGTCTTCAGTCTAGGAACCAGATCTTCAGATATTTATTTTCTCAAAGAAGTAAGGTATTCAAGTCTTGGACTAAGTCTGCATTTCAAGTCCTTTGCCTTATCCTTTATTCCCTGTTTGTCATTTTCTTACTTCTTGATTTCCTCTTCCTGTTCTGCGATCTTCTTTTCTAACTCCAAAAATGAATCTGATGTTCCAATCAAATTGTCAGCAATATTATTTATCTTTTCTTGAGCTTTGTTGATCACTTTGTCAAGATCTTTTGTTAATACATTCATTTTGCAAGTGTCCCTGTATAGTTTCTGGAAGTCATAGATTATTTCTCCAAGTTCCAGTAAAAGGGTGTCCATTTCTTCCTTGTTTTTCTTTACAATATCCTCAAATAATTTCTCTTTTTCTTTTATCATTCTCTCCTTAAATGTATTCTCATTTATTTGATCAATAGTCAATAGGTTGCCGGTAATGAACTTAGACAATGTGTCTAGTTGACTTAAAGAATCTTTATTCTCAACACTGCACTTTGGTGCTATCAATTTAAGAATTGGTATTGTATCATCAATAGCCTTGTAGGCTTGTGCATTGCATTCTGTGATCTTCTTTATTGAATCTAATAGAACCTCTGTTACATTAGTAGGTCTAAATTTTGTCATAGCTATACCAAATGTTTGTCCAACAGTCTTTATAATAGCCATGCTACTGGTTGTGGTAATTTCCTTGCTTGATTCGACCTCTGGTAGGTCTGTCTGTGTTTGCATTTCTACAAACAAAGGCTTATGCTTTTCAGTTTGGGCCAGTGGCACTGTCTCTGTTTGTACCTGTGCTTCAACCTATATCGGTTTTGGTTTCTCTATTTGTGTCTGAGATAGTTTCTCTGAGTTTTTAGTTGCTGATTTCTCAGCTTGTGCCTCTAAATTTTGCTTCCCTAGTTCTTTAGATGGTTTGTGATGAATACTAAGAGGGAGGGGGGGTGAATTAGCATACCAATAAGTATTATACTCAAACACTTGCAAAAATGATCTCATAGCAAGTGTGTGTCCATCAATGCTGGTAACTTGTCTTACCGATATCTTGTCTTACCAAGTTTAATCTTCTTATCCTTCCCATAGAAAAAACTCAACTGGGAATGGATTACAAGAGATACTAAGTCTTCAATTTTATAATCAATGTAATAAAAAATTCCTTCCTCCACTATAACACTAGCAGGTATCTAAGATAGGGCATTGTATTTTGCCTTCTATTGAATGAAGTCTACTAGATCAACGATTGCACAAGGGCTAGAGTGTGATGCAGAAGCCATGATAAATAGAGAGATTTTGAGAAATACCTTCGTAATTTGAAATTTAGGGCTTGCAAATTACACTTCGTCACTCACTCCTTCGGTTGCTGAAATACCGCTTTGTACTCTACACTTGACTGATTGATATTCGCTTCTGATTCTTCTTCAACATTTTGAGAATTCTTCGAATTACAATCCAAATCTCTTTTCATTGCTCAGTGCTTAAAAAAAACCTTCTTCACTCAAGAACTAATAAGTGAAAAATAACTTGAAAAATCCTTTTAAACAAGTTCTCCACCTACCATAATAAATGCTCCACTATTAGGGCGTAAACCCTAATTTGCCTTTTACCATTTCCGGTCTTCTTCCAGTTGATAGGTATCACTTACCAGTTAAGGTATTTTACCAGTTTAAATTGGGGGTTTGAGATATTTCACCATTTGCTCCCCCTAAGCTTTTCTAATGCTTAGTTTGCCGGATCAGTGACTTCCACACTAGGTGCAGAAATTGGTTCTTCTTGAATCACTTCTTCTGGCTTCTTCTTCCAGGTTTTCTTCATATCTGTTTGAGTGGTTTCAACATCTATCTTTCCTTCCAGAGTTATCAGTATATCATCCGATATATTCTTTCTCATTCTCCAGAATCTTGGTGTATGACCCGGTTTGTTGCAATGATAGAAAATCATCCTAGGTGCTCTCCAAGGTACATTGTTCATGTTTTGCATGTTGCACCAGTGTGACCATTACCATGACAGATCAAATAGGTTACTCTCCATCTAGTTGCCGCTTGATAGCCACTGCTTCATGACTAATAATTATAGGTATTAAATCGATTTGGGTTTTGGTTCCCAGAGGGTTCAGAAAAAGATCATTTACTCCTTTGAGGATACCTTCCGGTGTTGTGCATGATAGACCTACATTCAAATTCTCTATGCTGAAACTTGTTGCATGCATAAAAATTACCATTGAATCTATTGGGTCAAATGCACTATGCCCAAACTTGTCCTACACTATGCTGGTATCTTGCCTTGCCAGGTTTAATCTTTTTGTCCTTCCCGTAGAACAAACTCAACTAGGAATAGATTACAAGACATCCTAAGTCATCAATTTTACAGTCAATGTAATAAGAAATGCCTTCCTCCACTATAACACCACCAGGTATCTGAGATAGGGCATTGAATTTTGCCTTCCATTGAATGAAGTCTACTAGATAAACGGGTGCACTAGGGCTAGAGTGTGATGCAGAAGCCATGATAAATAGAGAGATTTTGAGAAATACCTTCGTAATTTGAAATTTAGGGCTTGCAAATTACACTTTGTCACTCACTCCTTCGATTGCTGAAATACCACTTTGTGCTCTACACTTGACCGATTGATATTCACTTCTGATTCTTCTTCAATATTTTGAGAATTCTTCAAATCGCAATCCAAATCGCTTTTCATCACTCAGTGCTTAAAAAAAAACTTCTTCACTTGAGAACTGATAAGTGAAAAATGACTTGAAGAATCCTTTTAAACAAGTTCTCCACCTACCGTCATAAATGCTCCACTATTAGGGCGTAAACCCTAGTTTGCCTTTTACCATTTTCGGTCTTCTGCCATTTGATAGGTATCACTTATCGGTTAAGGTCTTATACCAGTTTAAATTGGGGGTTCAAGATATTTCACCATTTGCTCCCCCTAATCTTTTCTGATGCTTAGTTTGCCAGTTCAGTGACTTCCGCACTAGGTTTAGAAACCGGTTCTTCTTGAATCACTTCTTTTGGCTTCTTCTTCTAGGTTTTCTTCATATCCATCTGAACAGTTTCAACATCTATCTTTCCTTTCAGAGTTACCGGTATATCATCTGATATATTCTTTCTCATTCTATAGAATCTTGCTATATGACCCAGTTTGTTGCAATGATAGCAAATCATCCCAGGTGCTCTCCAAGGTCCATTGTTCATGTTTCCATTCTTCCTTCTACATGTTGCAACAGTGTGACCATTACCATGATAGATCAAACAGGTTTCTCTCCATCCAGTTGCCACTTGATAGCCACTGCTTCCTGATTGATAATTATAGGTATTAAACAAGTTTGGGTTCCAATTCCCAGAGGGTTCAGAAAAAGCTCCTTTACTCCTTTGAGGATACCTTCCAGTGTTGTGCATGATAGAACTGCATTCAAATGCTTTATGCCCAAACTTGTTGCATGCATAACAATTACCATTGAATCTATTAGGTCTAGGGTTATCATTTAGAAAATAAGGAAAGTTATTGTAAGCCTTAGTTCTACATACATTAGCAGTGTGTCCTTCCTTGAGATAATTAAAGCAAACGGGTTTGAACTTTTTCTTACCTTTATCCTTTGGTGCCGGTTGTTTCTTTCATGCTCCATCTTTTGTTCCAGAGGTCTCACCTTCCTCATATTCAGAGAAACCAAGTCCATTGGTATTCTTTACCAGTTTAGTTGATTCAAGCTTCTACTGTAGCTTGATAGTGCTCTTATTGAATTAGGCAAGTATTTCCTTTGACTCAGTAAGTTCTTTGGTAATAGCAGCATTGGATTCCTTCAAGGTTGCATTCTCAGAAACAACCATGTGTAGTTCACCTTGCATTTCTTCCTTTTCCATTTTATTTTCATGGAGATGAGCTATAAGTGCACTGATCTCTTGCTTCAACTTGGAGATCTCATGATCTTTGTCTTTTACTAGATCTTCAGCTTTCCTTCGGTTCTCAAGTTCTTGACATACTTTGATACTTAGTCCTTCAAGTTCCCTTCTTAGGTTGGCATTGGACTCATTTAGTTTTTCAACTTCTTGAACTAGGGCTTCCATGTCTGCTTCATCAGAAGAACTATTATCAGTTAGCTCCATCAGTTTTTCAGCATGCTCTCTTCTTTTTGCCTGAGAGGCCTTATATTTGACTTTAAGTTCATCATAGGCTTGCTCAGTCTAAGTGAGCCGATGAGTAAGTTCCCTCATAGTGTATTCCCCCATATCTCCTTCCAATTCATTAGACTTATAGAAAGGTTGGCTTTGATACCAATTGATGAATACTAAGAGGGGGGAGTGAATTAGTATACCAATAATTATTGTACTCAAACACTTTATCAGTCTATTGGTAAACCGGTATAATAGTTTAACTAACAAACCGGTTAACAAAAATGCAAATCAAATAGCAAGGAAGGCATTCACCCACAGAAGCACAAACACCATAACACAAGAGATTTTGACATGGAAACCTAAATGGAAAAAACCACGGTGAGATGAAACTCACAAGTAACTATCTGTAGAATAGTAACCAGACTGGTTAAGGTGAGACCAGTTAAGGTCATACAGTGTTCTTTACTAGAATAGATCCTGTTAGGAATCTCAATCTCTATTAGGAGATAAGTCCAATTAAAGACTACCTTATGAGAGGATTTTAGATTCATAGATGTGAATCACCTTGTTAGAGGATTTACAAAGGCTTTTCTGGGCCTACCTAGTTAAGGGTTTCTAACTTGTCAAAGATGTGAGTAATCAACAAGTGAATGATCTAGCAAATAGCACAATCTGCTTGGTTAGATCCATGATAGCTCATTGCTAATGCATTTCAGCATTACTTCAGTCTTCAATAAATCCACACTCTGTTACAGTACGCAGACTTGATCTTTTCTTTTAAGATCACACATACAAGAACTCATCAACCACTTCAAACCCTAACAGCTACACACATATTCTAAAACCCTAGACATGATGTCCTTAAAAGGAATTTGATTTCATGTTGGTCCAATAGGATTACATTGCAAGTTCCTAGTTTCATTGTATCTAGACACATTTGGTAACACAACACAAAATCACTGTCAAAGTGTCGGTGGATGGTAACTTATCACAAAGATATACCGGTTGGTAACTCATCATAGAGTATTACTAGTTTATACAACTTTACCATTTACCGATTGGTAAATCAGAGTAATATCAGTTTGAAACAAATACTGGTTTAGCAAATTACCAGTTGATAGAAATGAAGACTGGGAAAATGATAACCTCCACTTCTAGTTCCTTTGCTTCATTCCTCTTGAGATCCTTGAACCGCTTGAGGTCCTCATGCCACTTGAGATCAGTAAACACTTTTTGCAAGACACCGATAGTCTAAAGACTATAACATAATACTGGTTTGAAAAAAATACCAGTTGAGCATAGCTCATACATACAAAAATTGATCTCATAGCAAGTGTGTGTCCATCAATGACAATCACAACATAATCATCAAAAATGCCAACAATCTCCCCCTTTGGCATTGACGGCAACACTTAGGAAATTTTTTGACATCTAAGTGTTTTTACAAAATAAATATGCCATAATAAAAAATACTCCCCCTAAGCATATACACTATCCCTTTGCAAAAAATAAAATGTATACTACTTCCTTAGAGAGATAAACATGAGTATACATAGAAAGCATCAAAATTTGAAATACCATAATACTTCTTCCCCTTTGCCAACAATGACAAAATACAACTGAATAACCTCTGTTTCTATTAGCTGAATAAATGTTTATGACAATAAAGAGTGAAACTTGTCAAAAATGGATTTAAAGTCCTGCATAAATTGCTTCATGGATAAGAACCATGACTCAAGTAATGAGGTAGCAACGTCACTCTCCATTTGCATCTCGGATACCTATTCCTCCATGGCATCCAAAGTACTCATCTCTTGAGTAACCGTTAAGGCATCCAGATTGAGATAGAACTTCTGAAGTATTTGCAGTCTTTGGAGTAGAACCAGTTGTAGTTCCTGCAAATCCTTGGTCATGTTGCTGATCTCCAAATCAATTCTTGCAGCTTGAAGTTGAAACTGGTGAATGGTTCACCCATAAGTGGTAAAGGAGTCATATGGGATCTTGAAGGTGCTTATGAATGTTTGCAAATCAGTTTGCAGTTTGTCTTTTGGGGAAAGCACATCATCATAGAATAGATGGGGTAGACATATCTTATTGAGTAGCAATTTCCCCTCATCCATTGCATCTCTGATGTCCTTCTGTGCCTTCTGCAGATCAGACTGGCGCTCATGTAACTTTTTCACCAAGACAGTGTTCAAAGCCTTTTGATGCTCCTTCTTGGCATGCGCTTCGTTAACCTCTTCCAGGCTTTGTACCTGGTGTTGGGTCTCAAATCAACAGATTGGATAGGTTCTAAGGAAATGCCAACTCCTATGATCAAACCCTCCAATTGACTTGGCCAACATATAGAGTGAACCTGTTTGGTTGCTAACTCTCTCACTTTAGGCTCTGCAGGACCTAGGCAGGTATACCTATTCACTGAATGTCTCCAATTACCAGTGCTTTTTATAGTAGATTTATTATCCTAATCTGATATATCCTGATCTTGAAATGGCATGAGTTCCTTGAATGGAGATATAGCAGATGAGTTCAAGATTGTTGTTTGTAATAACTGTTTGCTTTATGTTTCTTAATTACTTCTATTACTTATTAAAATACTCAATTATGAATGAAATGATGAGTGCAACTTGTAATTTAGCCAGTGCCTTCTTCGATGTTTGGGTTACAGAGTCATTACACTTTTCTTTAGGACTTATGGTGCAAACCTGTGAGACAATAGTTTAATTCATCCCTTTATGAACCTGTCAGTTATTATTTCTTTTGGAACCAAATGAATGCTTATATCATATGCTGATTGAGTGAATTTAACCCTACCCTTAAGGGACCAGTCAATTAAGCTTTGCAAGGAACAATCACAATCCGCAAGCAAAACTTTGTTGCAACATTATAATATAAAACATAGATTTGATCTTAAGAACATGAATAACCTTATCTTATCAGACCATATCACAGACGATTGCCAAAAGAAAATGAAATGATCCACAACACATATGCAGAGAAATAGTTGATCAAAATTTGTATTCCATTATAGTTCGTATACAGAAGACTTACAGGCTGTCATTTTTCGCTACCTTCATCCTATATAATCACTATCGCCCCATATTACAAAAATCATTCTCATATATATATGAGGATGAAGACTTTTCATGAAGAGACACGACTTTTCGAAACACTAATCATTAGTTTGAGTGCTTCTAACAAACTTAAGCAGAAATAGATTTAGAAGTCCTAAATGATGAATGTAGTCATTGTCTTTAAAGGTCTTGATCCGAACAGTCTGTTTCTTCACTTCATCTCCCAGCGACAGATATTTGAATATTATTTGGTTGACAGTAGGGGCCATATCCTTACTTCGATCTATTTCTGACAAGGCCCAATCCTTGACGCTAATGAGCTCTTTTCGCAAGTCCTCCAGGGATATCACATCTCCTTCTTTGTAAACGGCGGGCATTCCAATAGGTTTCTCATCATCCAACTCCTTCAAATCTCTTCTCAGCGTATCTTCAAGTTTGACATGATTCTCCATATACGCAGTCCCCTCAGCTTTTTCCTCTGGCGTCAAGGCATCGACATTATTAAGTACTTCATGCAATCGTGCTTTTAACCTCTCATGCTCTATTAACGCTTTTATCATTCCATTATATACTTTCCAATATGGTTCAACCTGCAAGAGCATGGTGTTAAACCGATGTCCTATGATGTCATTGACCAGTTTGTCCATCCTTTGTTGGATACCTTCTGTGCGTTTATTGGCCTTTTCTGCTTGATACTTCCAGTACAGAGCATCAGAGACATCGTCCAAGCTATGTCCCATGGGGTATGAGGTGTATTCACTGATAGGAGTCCCTGTCTCTAGTTGCAATACTTTTGCCTACAACTTTTGATTCTCCTCTTTAGATTTTTCATATAACCCCTTATATGTGACGTTTTCTCTGACCAAAAATTATGTCTGGTCTAGGTTCAATCTAGCAACATCCAAGTTGAGTTTAGCAGTGACCCTAGGGTCTGTCTTACCAACCTGATGAACCATGAGGTGCCCAAAGGTTTCTTCAATGTCTACAATGATAGGCTTCTTCCCCTTTAGATATAATGCCCATTGTAGGAGAGCTTTCTTGTCTGGATCATATCCAGAGCCTAAGAACAATTTGTCTATCTCCTGAGGCAACACCTGTTGATTTAAGTCTTATTTCTTCAGGAAGCCGTCAAATAAAAGTGCTGAGTTTATATCCCAACCAGAGAAGATGATTACACCGGCCTCTTTCAGTAATTTCCTCCCTTTCTCAGGAGTCATATCCTTCATGAGGACATCAATCTCATCCTGCAATTTCTTCATCTATTCCTCTTCTGGTCTTCCAGCCATGCTTCGTTTTACATGAGCTCCTTTGTATTGATATAAAAATGAAATAAATTCCCTAGAGGAGGCGAATCCATCATCAACAACAAAATCTTCATGCTCAGTCATCGTTATATCGATGACATCCTTGATGTTAATTTCACCAGTGTCCATATTCATCTCTGCTTTGAAACCAGGAGGATAATCTTCTCTAGGAGAATCAGCTGGGATACTACTGGCGGTCGATTTTGGTGACATGTGGGCTAGGGGCTGACTATCCTTCTCAGTATTAATGAAATGAAGGAATTTGGAAGGCACTCTATGCATGATTTCTGCTTCATGTTGAAGCAGCATTTTAGCCACTTCTAGAGGATCTTCGAGATTTCCAATTAGGTCTCCATCTATCATTCCCCTTGCCCTTTTCCATTTGTAGGCCTCCCAAACTAACTCACTCTTTTCTCTCAAAGCTTTGGCCTCCTCTCTTTCAAGATTCTTAATCAGGTCATCTGGCATTTTGGCCACATGTATTCTGGCTTTGAGTTTTTGTGATACTCTGGCAGCTCTTATATATCCTTCAGGGTCGAAGTTCTCTCTAGGTTCACCCAGAGTCATGCCATAGTAGTCTAACTTGTTCTGCAGTAAATGATAGCTTTTTGAACTTTTAACAATGAAATCAGAGAAAACCAATAAACCTGGAACAATGGATTGTTTACCAGAATCTGTAAGGTGTTTAGCACTGACAATAGACAATTGTCTTATAATCTCCAGGCTAGCCACCCTGTTTGGCACTGTAATTGGGAGCATGTGGGGTTTTCCTTCATATCCAAATACCTTGATTTCTGTGTGATTGTTATGGCAATACCAATCACCCCAATTATGATCAATCTGTGACTCTGGAGAGAAGTCCTTAGGTCTGAGGAATCTCTTGATTTCAGGGGACAAAGTGTAATCCCTATGTTGCCCAAAAGCTGCACTAAGAGGTTTCACAAAATATTCTTGAAAGTGCCAGTACTGGTTGTTCATGAACCTCTGGTCCCATGCAGATACCCATAATTGAACTGGCTTCTTCAAACCATTTTTATCATAGGATCGAATTCAGAAATCATCTGACCAGAAATTAATCTCTTGTCCACAATAAAGAATGATATGCATTAACAAGGAATACAATGAAAAATGAACATTCACAAGGTCCCCTTTCAACTTTTCCAATCCATGATTTAAAGAATCTACAACATAAGTGGCAAAATCAAATGACCTAGGGTCTTTTGACTGTAAATCAGCACACAAAACCATAACCCCAATATCCATGAGTGGATGAGCCTCTAGGCCTAATACTTGAGCTGCAACATAGTAGGTATATTTAAAATAAGGATGGAAATGGTTGACATCAAATGGCTCTTGGGTTGTAACAATCTACCAGAGCTTTCATTAATTCTACATCTACAAACACATTTGGGACTACCAATTTGCCTAAGTTCTTCTTCCATAGATTACTTATGGGTTCAGGAGCGTCCCTTCTTTTGTAACTAAATAAGAATAACTCATGTCCTTTGATTTCAGTCCAAATATCTCCTAGATTTTCAAACCTATCCTCCAATCCTTCTTCTTCACTTTTGATCTTCTTGGACCTTACACTAGATGAGGGACATTGGTCTAATAAATCCTGAGTCAAAGCTCTTCCTTCCTTCTTTTGTCTCTTGGGCTTCTCTTCAGGGTTTAACTCTTTTCCTTTCCTACTCTTTTTAGAAGAAGAAGACGAAGGTTCCATGATTACAGCAAATATGAGAAACAACACTTACTTGGAGAAATGCTCAACTCTTCTGGTTATCGTTCGCAAGTTTCCACAAGCTCTCCGCAATTTTCAGTCTTTTAGCATTGATCTGGTTCTTATGAAAATTCAATTAGTTCAACTGTAATTGTATGGGCAACTTGTGCATAGTTAATTTTCTATGTCTACAATGGCTACTCAAGTGTTTAAACTTAATTGCAGATGTGACATTCTTCACTTGGGCCTTTAACTCTTTTGCGGGAAGTACAGTTCGCTCAAAGTGATCATATTTCAAGTTATCGATGAAACACTTGTCTTCGGCCGAGTGTTTAAATCCTTCATCGAAAGCCCATTTTCTTTGATACTATTGTTTCGGTGAATAGCCCATGTCGAGAAGCCACTTTCAAGACTCATCGAAATCATTCTTTCATTGATAGTCCTCCTTTTCGATAAGTCACTCGCAAGTTTCATCGAAATCATTCTTTCGATGAGTTTCTTTCTTTAGTGAGGGCCCATGTATGTTCATCGACATTCCTTTTTCATCGATATCCTCCTTTATCGATGAAACACCTTTGCTTTTGTTTGACATTATGTCATCGATGAAAACTTGCGTTTCGATGAATGCTTTATGAGTTTCTTCGGTAATGATATTCCTTCGAAATTACTTTTGCCTTTTTGCCTTTCGATGAAACTTAGAGTATCGATGAGTGATTTTCTACATTCATCGAAAGTGACCTTTTGCTGAAATACTTTTGTTCGGTGCTTTACATACCTCATTTCGATGAAAATACTCTTTCGATGAAACTTCTTTTGCAGTGTTCGATACAATTTGCTGGCCGAAAACATCTTTCAGTCTTCACACCTATGGGAATATACATTTTTTATATATTTTTTATTTTCAAATATAGTTTTCAACAGCGGCTCTGACTGAGGATGGAGGCATATTGAATATGTCTTCAAGAATTTAGAATCTCTGGTTAGCGCAGATTTATGATGGTATTTACAATGGAAATGGATCCTAATCTATTGTACATGTGATACAGAATGTTCAAGAAAAGAAGTTTTTTAAGAATTGCCCATGCACCGGCAATTCTTGGATCTCTCCTATTGCATTTTGAAGCAAATAGTAATCCTCCCCTTTTTTGTCTATAATCACATATGGGCCGATCCACAAGGCTTCAAACTTACCATGCTTGCCTTTGTCTTGACTCCTGGCATTCCACATTAAAACCCAATCACCTACACAAAATTTTCTGTTTGATGTCCTCTTGTCATATAATCTCTTCATTTGATTTTGAATCCTGATATTCTACTTTTGAGCTTCTACCCTGACTTCATCAAGTTCTACCAACTGCATTATTCTTTCTTGTGATGGATCTTCAACATCTATCTCTTCTTGAATCATAAATCTGTGTACAGGCAAGAGGTTATCCAAAGGTAGTCTGGCCCTTTTGCCATAAACCAGTTCAAATGGAGACTTTCCTGTAGATTTTTTCACAGTTATCCTGTCTGCTCATAGTGCAAGATTCAACTTCGAATCCCATGCTTTTTTGTTCTGTCCCACCATCTTTTTAATGATCTTTAGGATGTTCTTGTTGCTTGATTCAGCTTGCCCATTCCCCTGGAGGTGGTAAGGAGAAGAATGTGATATCTTAATGCCATATTCCTCACAAAAAGTGTTGAATTCCTCTGATCTAAAGGACATGCCATTATCTAAGATGATCCTTGCAGGAACAACAAATCTAGTAATAATGTTCTCCATTAAGAATTTTATCACCACCTTGCTAGTGGCCTGTTTAGTAGGTATTGCCTCCACCCATTTGGTAAAATAGTCTGTAGCAACCAATATCCATCTGTGTCCTCCACTGGATTTTTCTGATATTTCCCCTATAAAGTCTATTCCCCATTGTTGAAATGGTTCCTCAGCCAACATTGGTCTCAATGGGAGTGATCCTTGATACTTTGTTTTGTTTGAGAACTTTTGACAAGCTTCGCACTTTCTGACATATCTATAAGAATCATTGAAGACACATGGCCAATAGTATCCAGCTCTCAATATTTTATGTGTTGTAGTCTTGGCCGAGAAATGGCCACCACAAACCCCATCATGCATCTCATGAAGAACCTTATCTACCTGGTAGTTGTCTAGACATAATAACAATATCCCATCTCTATTTTTCCAATATAAGTCCCCATTGATAATTACATATCTTGCTGATTTTAGCTTCAGATTATCGGTCATGCCATCTGGACATTTCAAATGCTTGAGATAGTATATGATATCGGTGTACCATGCTGTTCTTTCAATACTGAAGTTAGCTTCTTCCCATCCAACCTGATTCACACCAGACTCCTCAATTTCAGTTCCTATCATGAGTTTGGCCAGCCCTTGTCCTTTGATAACCTGTGAAATTTTGAGTTCAATGTTAAATTCTTGTATCTGATTAATCCATTTGCATCTTTTGCCCGTGACCTCAGTCTGTCTGAAGATATCTTTTACTACTGCATTTGGGACATAAGCTGTAACTTCAGCCCCTACTAAGTATGGTCTAAATTGTTTCACTGCTTTGACCAAAGCATAGGCTTGCTTTTCATTCAGTTCATATTTTACTTCTGAAGGGCTCAAAGACTTGCTAAAGTATGCAATGGGCTGCTCATACCCTTCTGAATTTTTCTATAACAACACTACTGCTATAGTGTGACAAGAGGCGAATGAGAATATCATAAAAGGTTTACCAAAATCTGGGGAAATTAGTACTGGTGCCTCAGAAATTGCTCTTTTGATTGCCGCAAAAGAATCAATTGCCTCTTTAGTCCAGTCAATTTGGGCCTCTTTCTTCAACATCCTTACTATAGGTTTTACTATGTCTGCAAAATTCAAAATGAACCTTCCCAAAAAATTAATTTGTCCCAAGAATGATTGAATGGCTTTGATAGTTCGAGGGATGGGAACCTCATTGATAGCTGCTACTCTCTTAGGGTCAATTCTTACCCCCTCCTTGGATACTATGTGTCCAAGTAGTTTTCCCTCTTCAACACCAAAGTGGCATTTCTTAGGATTCAAGGAAATTCCATATTCTAAAGCTCTTTTAAATATCTTCTCAAGGTGTTCACAGTGATCATCAGCTTTCTTTGAGTATGCAGTCAGATCGTCTTGATATACTACCATGATTACATCAATCAATTCTGCAAAAGCCACATCCATTGCCCTTTGAAAAGTAGCTCCAGCATTGGTCAATCCAAATGGCATTCGTGCATAAACATAAGTGCCCCATGGAGTTGTGAAGGCTGTCTTATATTTCTCAGTTTCTCTAACTTTCACCTGATTGTAACCTGAAAATCCATCCATCATAGACAACAACTCACACCCTGTTACCCTCTGCAGCATGTTATCCATATTTGGCAATGGATAGTTATCCTTTAGAGATGATATATTCAAATTTCTAAAGTCTACACATAATCTAATATCCCCATTCTTCTTCCTGACTGGTACCAAGTTAGAAACCCACGTGGAATATCTGCATGGTTCAATTATTCCTGCGTCTTTCATCTTTATAATTTCTTCCCTCATTTTTGGTAACAATGTAGGATTAATAGGTCTCTGCTTTTGCCTGAATGGTTTAGCTTCTGGTTTAAGTGGTATCTCATGTTGAAAGAGATCTTCCCTGTAAGCTTTGAGATCTTCATAAGACCATGCAAACACATGTTTGTATCTTTTTAGCAATATTATCAGTTGTTGCCTCATAGTAGGAGTTAATTTTTTTCCAATAAAAACATTTTTGGGGGCTTCTTTGCTTCCTAGATTGATTTGTTCAATAACACTCTCTTCAACAGCTGACCCTTTGGTTTCAATCACATCTTGAGCATTAAAATTTCTTTCTAATGCTACTAGGCCTCTTGGTAATTTATTTGATTTTAGTTGTATAATTTCATGTCCAAATAAAGTTTCCTTACCTTCAGTTTTCTCCACAAAGTCATTAAAATTTATAGCTTGAGTCTGATAATGATCAACACACTGTAAGAAGTTCAACAGATCTGCATCATCTTGAAACACTTGCCAATTATACAAGTTGTCAGGAACAGATGGTCTTACTTTCACTTCCACTTCAGATATCCTAGTTAGTGTTATATCATTGCCTTTTAATGCAATATTTGCTAAAAAATCTGCCATGATGTTTTTTAACCTATCTATCCAGGTTATCTGAAAAGCATCAAAAAGCTCCATGGTATCCCACACAACATTCCTGTATTGTTTCAGTCTTAAGTGTTTTGAGGCATATCTTTCCTTTACTTGAGAGACTATTAATTCTGAATCACCAAAGACACTTAGCAATTTGATCCCATGTTTGACTGCTATGTTAAGACCAGTGAGTAGAGCTTCATATTCAGCAATGTTATTTGTACATTCAAATAACATCTTGAAAGAATATTTGTAAGTTTCCCCTGTGGGTGAGATAAAAAGGATTCCAGCCCCACTCCCTTCTTTGCTACAAGACCCATCAAAGAACATTTTCCATATCTGACCATTCTTTTTAGTTAGACATGACTCAATGGGGACCCACTCTTTAATTTTAGGTCTTGTTAACTGTACCTGGAAGTTGTCCATGTCAGTTTGTAAAAAACATACTTGGTTCACTGTTTCTTCCATGTCTTCTATGATATATGTGGACCGAGGTTCCCTATCAATTTTTATTTTCTGTCCATTTATTGGAATCGTAGCATATGACAAATCCAGCTGCACATATCCACCAATCATATTCGACCATTGTCTAGACAATAACATTCCATAATTTGGAGGAACATCTACCACTGTGATATCTGTTTTATATGATGCTTCTGGACAGGCTGCTAATCTGAACTCTACATCCTTCATGATACCAACCACTGGGACTGATCTATTGTCCATGGCATAGCATTTCCCAAAGGTAGTATCAACTTCCAGTCCTAGTTCTTTCATCACCCCAACAGGCATGACATTTATGGCTGCTCCTGAATCAATCATACAATTCTTCACCCTTTTGTTGTTTATCACCAAAGTGAGATAAAATGGGTCTACTTGTGTTGGGTTTTTAGTTATGGTGGACCCTAAGTATATAACTGGAGCCATTTGTTCATTATTGTCACCTGTTGGGACCTCTTGTTTTTGTTCATTAATCTTTTCTTCTTGGACACCTGAAATCATCTCCCAAGTTTTTTCTCTATACTCAGGAAACCTCATTATTTCCATCAATGGAACAGAAACTTTTAATTGTGTTAATGCAGTTGAGATATCAAATGAGGTAGAGTGTTGTGATGAAGGAAGTTTTACTGTTTCTTCCTTTTGAACATTAGGACCCTTCTTATTATTCTTTGGTACAACCTCCTTAGTCATAGCTCCTTTGTTTATTCGCTTGAGTGTCTCATCAGTTTCTTTCATAAAAAGACTAGTAGGTTTACCTTGCTCTGGATTCACCACCCTATTCCTTAAATCATAAGTCCTTTTTGCTTGTGCAACGGCATAAGCTGTAATTCTTCTTTTTTCTTCTTCAGTAGGGATTCTGAGCTTAACACTTTCATTTTCGCTGGTGGTCACAGGTAAGACAGAGCATTGATCAATATTCATGGAATCTGACCTTCCTTCCTAACTAAATGACATCATATTAACAGTTGAATCATCCACATGTTCTTCATAGCTATCCTCCTCCTCTTGCAATCCTTTTGCTACTGCACACAAAGAAGAAGCGTGTGGCATATTGCAAGCATAACACCACATGTCATCATCTTGAGTATAATTTACTGTTCTTTTTAAAGGATCTGGAATTTGTTGATTATCTCTATGGTTCCTGTCTACTAGTTTTCCATCCTTCCACGTGGTGTTATAAGGCATGTCATGTAGTCTAGGTCTCTCAGGACGATAGTATTGCTGCTTCTCTATTTTGTTTACTCTTACAGATAAATCTTTCAGGGCATTTAAAACTTTGTCAAGCTTATCTTCATCTCTACTAGCCTTGGGTGCTCTAGGATTGTATAACCTTGCGTCCTCTCTCTTTCCCACTTTACCAACAACCTTTCTGTTGTTTTCTATAACAATGGCATCTTTCATAACATCCCGGAGGTCTCTAGGATTTCTGGTTCTCAGCTCATAGTTTGTTTTACTGTCATAAGAATTGATATAATACAGAATGCTCACCTCAGGTACTGGTTTCATCCTATTGGGGATTTTGTTTAAAACCCTATTAAATCTTTTGTTAAAATCTATCATTGATTCATTTTGCTCCTTCTTTATACTAATGATTTTGTGCAAAGCAAACTCAGGGCTGTTATGGTCTCCATACTGCTCAAGGAACAAATCTTTGAATCCTGCAAGATCTCTAATGGATGCGACAGGCAACGTCCTAAACCAATCTCTTGCATCTTCTATTAATGATTGCATGAACAACCTGATCTTGACATCTTCATATGGTAACCCAAAATCCTCAATTACTGCATCAAAGGCTTTACAATGAGCCTCACCTGAAACTGCATTACTTCCTGTGAACCTTGGTATCGCTGTCCTGATTTCATTTGGGATAGGATATGGGTACACTATCATTCCTGAAAAATCAAACTGCCTCATTTTCTCCATATTTATTAGTCCATGCCCTCCATGAGGATTCCCAAAGTTTTGGTTCACATTACCATATAAGGGTATTTGATTTTGATAAGGAAGAGGGTATTGATTCTGGTGTTGATATTGAAACTGATTAGGGGGTGGATGTTGGTTATAAAATTGACCAGGGGGTGGGTACTGATTATGAGTATGTGAACTTTGCTGGACTGGTGGTGCACTTGATTGCACATGATCATCCCTTTTGCTACCAAACAAGGGATTCTCATAAGCTTTGAAATCATTACCCTTTGTTTTACCCACTCCTTGAGCATATGTTTTCTTGTAGTTGTTTACATCTTTATTAAAGTCATCCTCACCAACATTTATACCCAACTTAGCACACAGCTCCAAACATTCCTGAGTCCTTCCTAAATCTCTCATCTCAGCAACTGCCTCCATCATTTGTCTAGTTAAATCTGTAAATCTATCTGCAGGGTCTGCCATACTTGATCCTGATGGAGGTGGTGTGTATTGTCTAGACCATGCTTCATGATTTTCAAAACCAGGGGGAATTTGGCATCGCCCCTTCTGAGCTTTATATGCTGCAACCAAATCCTCATTTACCAGGCTTGAAGTTGTTGTTCTATCTTGTTCTCTTAAGGGCAAATGTTGGCTACTTTCATATTTATACTGGTTGTATCTTTCTCTCATGGAATCATTCATGGGTTCTTTATTTTTGTTCTTTCGTTGAGAGAAATCTAATTGGGATAAAGATTGTCCTTTTGTAACCGATCTTGTCCCATGCATTGATATTCTTATTTCAGAGTCACCACCTCTTTCCTAGAGGATATGTGTTATTTATTTTTTCTGAGTTCTTTCCCACAGCAAAGTCTTAATTCTTCTTCCCCAGCAGAGTCGCCAATCTGTTGGGTCTCAAATCAACAGATTGGATAGGTTCTAAGGAAATGCCAACTCCTATGATCAAACCCTCCAATTGACTTGGCCAACATATAGAGTGAACCTATTTGGTTGCTAACTCTCTCACTTTAGGCTCTACAGGACCTAGGCAGGTATACCTATTCACTGCATGTCTCCAATTACCAGTGCTTTTTATAGCAGATTTATTATCCTAATCTGATATATCCTGATCTTGAAATGGCATGAGTTCCTTGAATGGAGATATAGCAGATGAGTTCAAGATTGTTGTTTGTAATAACTGTTTGCTTTATGTTTCTTAATTACTTCTATTGCTTATTAAAATACTCAATTATGAATGAAATGATGAGTGCAACTTGAAATTTAGCCAGTGCCTTCTTCACTGTTTGGGTTACAGAGTCATTACACTTTTCTTTAGGACTTATGGTGCGAACCTGTGAGACAGTAGTTTAATTCATCCCTTTATGAACCTGTCAGTTATTATTTCTTTTGGAACCAAATGAATGCTTATATCATATGCTGATTGAGTGAATTTAACCCTACCCTTAAGGGACCAGTCAATTAAGCTTTGCAAGGAACAATCACAATCCGCAAGCAAAACTTTTGTTGCAACATTATAATATAAAACATAGATCTGATCTTAAGAACATGAATAACCTTATCTTATCAGACAATATCACAGACGATTGCCAAAAGAAAATGAAATGATCCACGACACATATGCAGAGAAATAGTTGATCAAAATTTGTATTCCATTATAGTTCGTATACAGAAGACTTACAGGCTGTCATTTTTCACTACCTTCATCCTATATAATCACTATCGCCCCATATTACAAAAATCATTCTCATATATATATGAGGATGAAGACTTTTCATGAAGAGACATGACTTTTCGAAACACTAATCATTAGCTTGAGTGCTTCTAACAAACTTAAGCAGAAATAGATTTAGAAGTCCTAAATGATGAATGTAGTCATCGTCTTTAAAGGTCTTGATCCGAACAGTCTGTTTCTTCACTTCATCTCCCAGCGACAGATATTTGAATGTTATCTGGTTGACAGTAGGGGCCATATCCTTACTTCGATCTATTTCTGACAAGGCCCAATCCTTGACGCTGATGAGCTCTTTTCGCAAGTCCTCCAGGGATATCACATCTCCTTCTTTGTAAATGGAGAGAATTCCAATAGGTTTCTCATCATCCAACTCCTTCGAATCTCTTCTCAGCGTATCTTCAAGTTTGACATGATTCTCCATATACGCAGTCCCCTCAGCTTTTTCCTCTGGCGTCAAGGCATCGACATTATTAAGTACTTCATGCAATCGTGCTTTTAACCTCTCATGCTCTGTTAACGCTTTTATCGTTCCATTATATACTTTCCAATATGGTTCAACCTGCAAGATCATGGTGTTAAACCGATGTCCTATGATGTCGTTGACCAGTTTGTCCATCCTTTGTTGGATACCTTCTGCGCGTTTATTGGCCTTTTCTGCTTGATACTTCCAGTACAGAGCATCAGAGACATCGTCCAAGCTACGTCCCGCGGGGTATGAGGTGTATTCACTGATAGGAGTCCCTGTCTCTAGTTGCAATACTTTTTCTTGCAACTTTTGATTCTCCTCTTTAGATTTTTCATATAACCCCTTATATGTGACGTTTTCTCTGACCAAAAATTATGTCTGGTCTAGGTTCAATCTAGCAACATCCAAGTTGAGTTTAGCAGTGACCCTAGGGTCTATCTTACCAACCTGATGAACCATGAGGTGCCCAAAGGTTTCTTCAATGTCTACAATGATAGGCTTCTTCCCCTTTGGATATAATGCCCATTGTAGGAGAGCTTTCTTGTCTGGATCATATCCAGAGCCTAAGAACAATTTGTCTATCTCCTGAGGCAACACCTGTTGATTTAAGTCTTGTTTCTTCAGGAAGCCGTCAAATAAAAGTGTTGAGTTTATATCCCAACCAGAGAAGATGATTACACCGGCCTGTTTCAGTAATTTCCTCCCTTTCTCAGGAGTCATATCCTTCATGAGGACATCAATCTCATCCTGCAATTTCTTCATCTATTCCTCTTCTGGTCTTCTAGCCATGCTTCGTTTTACATGAGCTCCTTTGTATTGATATAAAAATGAAAGAAATTCCCTAGAGGAGGCGAATCCATCATCAGCAACAAAATCTTCATGCTCAGTCATCCTTATATCGATGACATCCTTGATGTTAATTTCACCAGTGTCCATATTCATCTCTGCTTCGAAACCAGGAGGATAATCTTCTCTAGGAGAATCAGCTGGGATACTACTGGCGGTCGATTTTGGTGACATGTGGGCTAGGGGCTGACTATCCTTCTCAGTATTAATGAAATGAAGGAATTGCGAAGGCCCTCTATGCATGATTTATGCTTCATGTTGAAGCAGCCTTTTAGCCACTTCTAGAGGTTCTTGGAGATTTCCAATTAGGTCTCCATCTATCATTCCCCTTGCCCTTTTCCATTTGTAGGCCTCCCAAACTAACTCACTCTTTTCTCTCAAAGCTTTGGCCTCCTCTCTTTCAAGATTCTTAATCAGGTCATCTAGCATTTTGGCCACATGTATTCCGGCTTTGAGTTTTTGTGATACTCTGGCAGCTCTTATATATCCTTCAGGGCCGAAGTTCTCTCTAGGTTCACCCAGAGTCATGCCATAGTAGTCTAACTTGTTCTGCAGTAAATGATAGCTTTTTGAACTTTTAACAATGAAATCAGAAAAAACCAATAAACCTGGAACAATGGATTGTTTACCAGAATCTGTAAGCTGTTTAGCACTGACAATAGACAATTGTCTTATAATCTCCAGGCTAGCCACCCTGTTTGGCACTGTAATTGGGAGCATGTGGGGTTTTCGTTCATATCCAAATACCCTAATTTTTGTGTGATTGTTATGGCAATACCAATCACCCCAATTATGATCAATCTGTGACTCTGGAGAGAAGTCCTTAGGTCTGAGGAATCTCTTGATTTCAGGGGACAAAGTGTAATCCCTATGTTGCCGAAAAGTTGCACTAAGAGGTTTCACAAAATATTCTTGAAAGTGCCAGTACTGGTTGTTCATGAACCTCTGGTCCCATGCAGATACCCATAACTGAACTGGCTTCTTCAAACCATTTTTATCATAGGATCGAATGCAGAAATCATCTGACCAGAAATTAATCTCTTGTCCACAATAAAGAATGATATGCATTAACAAGGAATACAATGAAAAATGAACATTCACAAGTCCCCCTTTCAACTTTTCCAATCCATGATTTAAAGCATCTACAACATAAGTGGCAAAATCAAATGACCTAGGGTCTTTTGACTGTAAATCAGCACACAAAACCATAACCCCAATATCCATGAGTGGATGAGCCTCTAGGCCTAATACTTGAGCTGCAGCATAGTAGGTATATTTAAAATAAGGATGGAAATGGTTGACATCAAACGGCACCTTGTCATCTTTGTTGAATGGAACAAATGACCCACCCACTTTTGGCCTGTGAATAGGTAGCCTCCAAGTCCTGTAGATGTTTTCCAAACTAAAGAATTCTTGTGAAAGTTTCTTCATATCGATACTCTCCTCCACCTCCCAGTCCAAATCAAACACCATATCAATAGTCTGTTTGTTAATTACTACTAATGTATTCCCTCTGTAATCACATATGGTGTTGGTTCTTGGGTTGTAACAATCTACCAGAGCTTTCATTAATTCTACATCTACAAACACATTTGGGACTACCAATTTGCCTAAGTTCTTCTTCCATAGATTACTTATGGGTTCAGGAGCGTCCCTTCTTTAGTAACTAAATAAGAATAACTCATGTCCTCTGATTTCAGTCCAAATATCTCCTAGATTTTCAAACCTATCCTCCAATCCTTCTTCTTCACTTTTGATCTTTTTGGACCTTACACTAGATGAGGGACATTGGTCTAATAAATCCTGAGTCAGAGCTCTTCCTTCCTTCTTTTGTGTCTTGGGCTTCTCTTCAGGGTTTAACTCTTTTCCTTTCCTACTCTTTTTAGAAGAAGAAGATGAAGGTTCCATGATTACAACAAATATGAGAAACAACACTTACTTGGAGAAATGCTCAGCTCTTCTGGTTATCGTTTGCAAGTTTCCACAAGCTCTTCGCAATTTTCAGTCTTTTAGCATTGATCTAGTTCTTATGAAAATTCAATCAGTTCAACTGTAATCGTATGGGCAACTTGTGCATAGTTAATGTTCTGTGTCTACAACGGCTACTCAAGTGTTTAAACTTAATTGCAGATGTGACATTCTTCACTTGGGCCTTTAACTCTTTCGCGGGAAGTACAGTTCGTTCAAAGTGATCATATTTCAAGTTATCAATGAAACCCTTGTCTTCGGCCGAGTGTTTAAATCCTTCATCAAAAGCCCATTTTCTTCGATACTATTGTTTCGGTGAATAGCCCATGTCAAGAAGCCACTTTAAAGACTCATCGAAATCATTCTTTCATCAATAGTCCTCCTTTTCGATAAGTCACTCGCAAGTTTCATCGAAATCATTCTTTTGATGAGTTTCTTTCTTCGGTGAGGGCCCATGTATGTTCATCGACATTCCTTTTTCATTGATATCCTCCTTTATCGATGAAACACCTTTGCTTTTGTTTGACATTATGTCATCGATGAAAACTTGTGTTTCGATGAATGCTTTATGAGTTTCTTCGGTAATGATATTCCTTCGAAATTACTTTTGCCTTTTTGCCTTTCGATGAAACTTAGAGTATCGATGAGTGATTTTCTACATTCATCGAAAGTGACCTTTTGCCAAAATACTTTTGTTCGGTGCTTTACATACCTCATTTCGATGAAAATACTCTTTCGATGAAACTTCTTTTGCAGTGTTCGATACAATTTGCTGGCCGAAAACATCTTTCAGTCTTCACGCCTATGGGAATATACATTTTTTATATATTTTTTATTTTCAAATATAGTGTTCAACACCTGGTCCTCCACAACTGTGCATAAGAGTTTCAGTTGGGCCAGATAGGAATCAGTTCTGGGGAGGTTGGTACCGGGTATCAAATAGGTAAGAGTGTCCACTACAGCTTGGATCGCATCTTGCTCCTTCTTCCTTCTTACCACCTCTAGGTGTTCTTGAGCAAGCTTAAAGCTTTGTAGCAGCTCCAATTCATTAGCAGATTGGAGGTCAATGGGACTAGTAAAGTCAGCCGATTTGACTCGACTATCGATTTCCTTTGGGGTCTCCACCTGTGTGCTCTATGCCACTTCCTCCTCTATGGCTCTTAACTTAGCTTCTTCTGCCTTCTTTTGTTCCTCTTCTTCTTGCTTCCTTTTCTCTTCTTCCTTCTTCTTCTCTTCTTCTTTCCGCTCCTTTTCTTCTTCATCCTTCTTCTACTTCTCCTCTTCCTGCTTCTTCTTCTGCTCTTCCTTTCTCTTTTCTTCTTTCTACCATTTCTCTTCTTCTTTCTTTTCTTCTTCCTTCTTCTTCTTCTCTTCCTCTTATTTCTTCTTCTCCTCTTCTTTTATTTTCTTTTCCTCTTCTAGTTTCCTCTTCTCCTCCTCTTTTTTCTTTTCTTCCCCTTTTCTCTTTTTCTCTTCTTCTGCCTATTTCTTCTTTTCAAATTCCTATTGATTCTTCTCTTTTTCCACTTGCTTTGCAGCCTTTTCTTTGTCCTGTTTTTCCTATCCTGCCACTTCTGATGGTGTACCCAGAGTGACATTTTCACCATTAAAGGCATCAACTTTAATAGGATCCATTTGATCAATGACCTGTTATCCTTCACTGTCATATACCTCATCTAGTTTATTGGTTGCCAGTTCTTGCTCAACTTTCCTATTGGCTTCAGCCACTTGATGCAACCTTAAAGCGGCTTGGGCATGAGAGTGGGTATCTTTTACCACTTCAGGAACTTTTCCTTATAGCAACAAGAGTCTCCTTCTTCTCATGAAGAAGAGGCCCTTATATCTTTCCACTACTTTATAAAGTTTAGTTTTAGGCACATTAGGAAAGTAGTGTGCAAATACTTCCTCTCTTATTTCCTGTTCCTTCTCTATGGAAATGCACCACTTGTTATCTACAGAATTATACAAAGAATTAAGTGTCTCAGATTTAATTTTTGATGGCCACCAGTCATTAATAAATAAATAATTGATGGCTTCCTGTTCAACTTCCTTCTTTTCATCATCATTAAAATCATCAAAGCACTCTTTCAAATCACCAAATACTTTTCTTCTAATTTCTTAATAGTTCTTTGACAATGTGTCAAAGGTTTGTAGGAGGAAATATTAATATTTATCAATGTAGATGCTGTCAGTTCATTCTTTGTCTTCTTAGACTGTTATTTAGACACAGTGTCCTCTGAGTCTGGTGTGGTGTCTTTTGTCTACTGCTTTCTCTCAAAGACATTGGTGGGTGCAGCTTCTAGTTTCTTCTTTGCTGGTGACCGCTTGGTCACTTTGGGACTTGCTGTGGTAACTGGTGCTGATACTAAAGGCACTGCCTTTCCCTTCTTTACTGATGGTTCTTCAACTAGTGTAACCCTTTCCAAATAGGTCCTGGTTCTCTTTTCCTTTGGATCAAGGGGTGAGGTGAGTAGGGTAGAGGCATACCCATCTAGCATGTCATACATTACCTCATATCCCATCGGTTCCACTTCTTCTTGTCTAGGTTCAACTACCTCCATTATGCACTCATCAACTCTGATGGTGAAGTAGATGTATCACCTAATATTCTCATTCTTTGGCTCATTTTGCATCTGAACTCATCAAAGTATTTGTTCATAATTTTTGGATAACTGGTTCCAACCACTTGAAGGTTTTCCTTGATTTGCTTTGTAACCGGTTGGTTGACAGACCACTGAATATCTCTGACTCCTAGGAAGTAACCTTGGAAGTAAAACAACAACCCAACTAATAGTTATCCAAACTTAAATCTCAAGGCATTGTCCTATTTAATCGACTTTAGGTTCACCGGAAGTTGCCTTTGTATATAGGTGCATAAGTCAAATGATGCATCTTCCATGATCATCCAGTAGGCAGCATTTAACACTGCAGTAGAGATAGAGTTGATTCTACTGGCGTGGAACATCCGGTATCCTATCACCATACATGCATATTTGACTAGATCATCCTTGATGGAATTGAAAGTGATTCCCTGTGAGTCACTCACAGAATCAGTGAGCTTTGTTATTTCCATCTTACTGATCTTCCTTAGGGTTGGCACTTCACCGACATTACAGAAACTGGTGACGGCATGAATTTCTTTTGATCTGATGTCATGCATCCGCTCTAAGTAAATTTTATCACCATGCACTCTGCTTAGAATGATGCTAATGTAATCATCTAAAAACTCTTCAAGGAAATAGACTGCATTGTGAACCTTCTTGTTTTCCAGGATGCTAAATTCCAGTTTAATCTTCTTGTCCTTCTTGCAAAACAAACTCAACTAGGAATGGATTACAAGAGATCCTAAGTCTTCAATTTTATAGTCAATGTAATCGGAAATGTCTTCCTCCTCTATAACACCAGTGGGTATCTGAGATAGGGCATTGTATTTTGCCTTCCATTGAATGAAGTCTACTAGATCAATGGGTGTACTCGGGCTAGAGTCTGCTGCAAAAGCCATGATAAATAGAGAGATTTTGAGAAATATCTTCATAATTCAAAATTTAGCGCTTGCAAATTACACTTCGCCACTCACTCCTTCAGTTGCTGAAATATCGCTTTGTGCTCTACACTTCACCAATTGATATTCGATTTTGATTCTTGTTCAAGATTTTGAGAGTTCTTCGAATCACAATCCAAATCACTTTTCGTCGCTCAGTGCTTAAAAAAAAAACTTCTTTGCTCGAGAACTGATAAGTGAAAAATGACTTGAAAAATCCTTTTAAACAAGCTCTCCACCTACCATAATAAATGCTCCACTATTAGGGCGTAAACCCTAATTTTTCTTTTACCATTTTTAGTCTTCTGCCAGTTGATAGGTATCACTTACCGATTAAGGTCTTTTACCAGTTTAAACTGGGGGTTCGAGATATTTAACCATTTTCTCCCCCTAAGCTTTTCTCATGCTTAGTTTGTCGGTTCAGTGACTTCCACACTAGGTGTAGAAACCGGTTCTTCTTGAATCACTTCTTCTGGCTTCTTCTTCTAGGTTTTCTTCATATCCATTTGAACAATTTCAACATCTATCTTTCCTTCTGGAGTTACCAGTATATCATCCAATATATTCTTTCTCATTTTGCAGAATCTTGTTGTATGACCCGGTTTGTTGCTATGATAGAAAATCATCCCAGGTGCTCTCCAAGGTCCATTTTTCATGTTTCCATTCTTCCTTTTGCATGTTGCAGTAGTGTGACCATTACCATGACAGATCAAATAGGTTGGTCTCCATCCAATTGTTGCTTGATAGCCACTGCTTCCTGACTGATAAGTATAGGTATTAAACTGGTTTGGGTTCCAGTTCTGAGAGGGTTCAGAAAAAGCGCCTTTACTCCTTTGAGGATACCTTCTGGTGTTGTACATGATAGACCTGAATTCAAATGCTCTATGCCCAAACTTGTTGCATGCATAACAATTACCATTGAATCTATTGGGTCTAGGCTTATTATTTAGAAAATAAGGAAAGTTATTGTAAGCCTTACTTCTACATACATTAGTAGTGTGTCCTTCCTTCAGACAATTAAAGCAAACATGTTTGAACTTTTTCTTACCTTTATCCTTTGGTGTCGATTGTTTCTTTCATGCTCCATCTTTTGTTCCAAAGGTCTCACCTTCATCATATTCAAAGAAACCAAGTCCATTGGTATTCTTTACTGGTTTAGCTGATTCAAGCTTCTGCTCTAGCCTGACAGTGCTCTTATTGAACTTGGCAAGTATTTCCTTTGACTCATTAAGTTCTTTGGTAATAGCAACATTGGATTCCTTCAAGGTTGCATTCTTAGAAACAACCATGTGTAGTTCACCTTGCATTTCTTCCTTTTCCATTTTATTTTCATGAAGATGAGCGGTAAGTGCACTAATCTCTTGCTTCATCTTGGAGATCTCATGATCTTTGTCTTTTACTAGATCTTCAGCTTTCCTCCGGTTCTCAAGTTCTTTACACATTCTGATAGTTATTTCTTCAAGTTCCCTTCTTAGGTTGGCATTGGTCTCATTCAGTTTTTTAACTTCTTGAACTAGGGCTTCCATGTCCTCTTCATCAGAAGAACTATTTTCAGTTAGCTCCATCAGTTTTTCAGCATGCTCTCTTCTTTTTGCCTGAGAGGCCTTATGTTTGACTTTAAGTTTATCATAGGCTTCCTCAGTTTGAGTGAGCCAATGAGTAAGTTCCCTCATAGTGTATTCCCCCATATCTCCTTCCAAGTGGTTAGACTTATAGAAAGGTTGGCTCTGATACCAATTGATGAATACTAAGAGGGGGGGTGAATTAGTATACCAATAATTACTCTACTCAAACACTTTATCAGTCTAGCAATAAACTAGTATAACAGTTTAACTAACAAATTGTGTAACACAAATGTAAACCAAACAACATGTAAGGCATTCACCCATAGAAGCACAATCACCATGACACAAGATATTTTGACATGGAAACGCAAATGGGAAAAACCACGGTGAGATGAAATTCACAAGTAACTATCTACATAATAGTAACCAAACCAGTTAAGGTCATACAATGCTCTTTACCAGAATAGATTTTGTTAGGAATCTCAATCTCTGTTAGGAGATAAGTTCGATTAAGACTACCTTGAGAGAGGATTTTAGATCCATAGATGTGAATCATCTTGTTAGAGGATTTACAAAGGCTTTTCTGGGCCTACCCGGTTAAGGGTTTCTAACTTGTCAAAGATGTGAGTAATCAATAAGTGAATGATCTAGAAAATAGCAGAGTCTACCTGGTTAGATCCATGATAGCTCATTGCTAATTCATTTTAGCATTACTTCAGTCTTCAGTAAATCCACACTCTGTTACATTACACAGACTTGATCTTTTTTTTTTAAGATCGCACATACAAGAACTCATCAACCACTTCAAACCCTAATAGCTACACACATATTGTAAAACCCTAGACATGATTTCCTTAAAAGGAATTTGATTTCATGTTGGTCCAATAGGATTACATTGCAAGTTCCTAGGTTCTTTGTATCTAGACACATTTCGTAACATGACACAAAATCACCATCAAAGTGTCGGTGGATGGTAACTCATCACAAAGATATACTGGTTGGTAACTCATCATAGAGTATTACCAGTTTATACAACTTTATCGATTACCAGTTGATAAATCAGAGTAATACCAATTTGAAACAAATACTGGTTTAGCAGATTACTAATTGATAGAAATGAAGACTAGGAAAATGATAATTGCCGCTTCTAGTTCCTTTGCTCTGTTCTGCTTGAGATCCTTGAACCGCTTGAGGTCCTCATGCTGCTTGAGACCGATAAACACTTTCTACAAGACACTGATAGTCTAAAGACTATAACATAATATCGGTTTGAAACAAATATCAGTTGATCGTAACTCATACATACAAAAAGTGATTTCATAGAAAGTGTGTCCATCAATGACAATCACAACATAATCATCAAAAATGCCAACAATTTGTCTATTGTTTCTACCGGTTTCTTAGTGGTATCCTCTGACAGTTGCTCTGTCTGTGCTGGTTTTTCTATGTTCATCTCAACCTTTGCAGTCTGTGACTCAGTTGTCACATTTTTCTCTTTATCCTCAATGGTTTCTTTGTCAACCACAACATTAAATTCCTGAGTGTCTACATTTACTGTATACAAAATTTCTGATTCAGGATTTGTATATTCTACCAAAGTCTCCATACTCTCAGTGGCTGGTTGATTTTTAGTAGTGCTTATCGGTGGAGTATCTGAAAAAGGTGGGGGCACATTGTTAGTTATTTTTAGGCTTTGTGGTCCACCTACCTTACCTTTCCCCTTATCTATGTCCTTTTGATATACTTTGATAGGCTTAGGTCTAAGTAATTCTTCCTCTTTTTCTTTTTCCACAAAGAATATATCCCATCCATCTACTGTTTCCTCAGATTCTTCAGTTACTCTGCCAGCCATTAGTGCTACATGTTGGTGAGGAGTAGAAAATACTGTCCAGTTAGCCTCACTGATTAATTTGTCTATTTCACCAAGTGAGTTAACTGGATGCACTGCCAGTAATTTTTCAATCTTTAATCTTTTTATCCAGTTCAACAATGGCTAGTCTTCTAGCTTCTAATCTCCGATAAAAATCATTTGGAATTTCATCAACAATTTGCATCAAAAGTTTTGTGTATATATCTAAGTGTAGAATTACACTATTTTCTATGCTTTCCTTATCATCAGCTTATAGTGTATTGTACATTTTATTGATGTTCTTCAGCTTACCATCCTCTGTAAATTCACTAAGAAGTTTGTCTAGAGGAGCAATAGTCTGTTTCACCTTCTTCTTCTTAGGAGTCATTTTATTTGCCAGAGGTCTTACTACCTATTGCTTCTATCTTGTTCTTTTTGGTGTAGGAGAAGGTACCGGTGAGGGTTTTCTTTTTCTTTCAACCCTTTTAAATACATCAGGTATATCACTCTCAGAAGAAGTTCCAACCGGTGAAAGATGAGTTTCTGGTTGAGGTGCTTCCAACACACTTTCACTTATACCATTTTGTGTCAAAACATCTTTCTTGATTGCCTTTGCCTATCGAGTTCCTTTTCTTATAGTTGCTTCAACTTTCTTAACCCTTTTCCTAGATTGAATAGTACTTTCTATTGTTTCAGCATTTCCAAAAACTTCCTCTTCTGGTTCTTTTGGAGCTTTAAGGAGGGCTTTTGCATATGTTTCTATGATGTTGTCGTCTATTTCATAGCCCATTTCAGTTACCCAAATAGTTCGAGGGACAACTGCTTCCATCCAAATTTCATCTTTCTTGATCACAAAATAGATTTCCTTTTGATACTTATCCATAATAGCTTGTGATAGTTTTACTCTAGTCTTCATTCGAGCCTTCAATGCTTGAAAATGCTCATTTATGTTTTTCTCCCAATTCTCTCCCATATTGTTCAATAGATCTAACAATTGTTTTTCTACCGGTATGTCAAAGCCAAAATCTCTAGCACCAATACTGGGTACTTGTTTGGTTATGTACAACATAAGACAAAGAAGTAAGTTTCTGAATCTGAATGTTCCTTTCTTATCTCCTTTGATCTTTCCCAAATTGTTTATCAGCTCATCTTTAAGCCATTCGCATATGTCTATCCTTGCATTATCATTTACCATATCATAGGAACTCTTGATACATAGGCTAGAAACTAAGTTTAACCTATTTGCATGTGTAGCCTTATAACCTAAGATCATACTAATAAATCTAACAGTTATATCCTTCACATCATTTACCCTTAGAGATCTTTTATCAAATGTTGCACCAGTTAGGTTTATCACTGTGTCATTTGAGACCTTCTTTGTTTTGTCCAGTCTGTTACCGATGGAGGGTAATCCTGTTATAACTTTTACTACTTCTTTTGTGATTTTATGAATAGAGTCTAACCAGAAAAATTCACCATGTACTTTGCTTAACACAATCCTTATGATATCCTTGGGAAAATCTAGGATACTAAGAATTTCAGTGAAACCTAGGGTTTCTACTATCTTATGTTCAGGTTTGACATTTCTAGATTCATCACAAATCACAGTTTTAAACATGTTCTTAATCTAATCATCACCTAATTCATCAATATGACAATGTATATATATCCTAGGGTCTTCAGCATATACTACTCCTTTAGGGATTTGAGAAAATGCACCTATGCTATCATCTTTCTTTGCAATTTCAGGAACTAGTTTGAAAATTGGTCTAGGGTGCTTAATAACTTCAACAACAATAGGGTTTGAAATAAATTCATGAGTGGATGAAGATGTCATAGCTATAAATACCTCAATCTGCCTTAGGGATGAATACTTTGATGGATTGCTTCACTTCTTTGCTTAGAATAGCTTCGCTCAGGAATTTTTGTGCTCTCAAGGATTTGAATGCTTGGTGAATAAAAAAGGAGACAAAACACTTGCTTTATAATGTTATTTTTGCCAACTACTACATTTAATGCTTGCCAGTTAAGTCACAACTTAAGTCATCTATTGGTATAGAAGTAATTTCAACTTCTTACCGTTAACCGAGAGAATAATAGAAAGTTTTTCATTTTGTTGCTAAACCCCCAAAGGATTTTTCTTTAGTTAGATGAAGAGTCTCCTGCTGGTGGAGTGTTACTCTGTTCTACCGGTGGAGGAGTATTCCCATCAACATTCAAATCTAACTTTCTGATCCGCTATTTTGAGAATTCTTGCTTTACCTCTTCAACCTTTTCTTTACCTTTTGAACTAGGACCTTTGTTATTTTCCGGTGATGCCTTACTTCTACAAAATTTTGCAATATGTCCAATTTTGTTACAGGCATAACAAGTCACATTCTTCTTCTGAATAGCTTTCCCATATCCTATGCTGGTATGTGTTTTGCATTGATTAGATAAGTGCTCAAATTTCCCACAAACATAACATCTCACATTCATTCTGCAATTTTCTGAATTATGACCAATTTTGTTGCATTTGGAACATTGACCGGTGGGTGTATTAGTGTTCTGATAATTTCTAGATCTACACAGATTTTCTCTATGACCATACTTGTTATAGTTAAAGCATTTTCCATTAAACTTGTAAGCAGTAGGTTGTCTTACCGGTTTGCTATGATCATGATTGTTTGCAGTACTGGAGATTTCACCAACTTTAAAGCCAAGGCCATTTGTATCACCATTAGGTTTCTGATTCTTCAGCATGTCACTTAGTTCTTCTAAACTTTTCCTGAATTTCTCCTTGTGATGATTTGCAGCAATCAGTTCACTCTCCAAGATTCCTTTCTATCTTATGAGTTTAGTTCTGTCATTTTGTGTGTGCATAAGATCTGTCTTCAACATATCATTTTCATGACTGAGTCTTGTATTTTCATTTCCAGCATCATTTAGTCTTCTAACCAAGTCTTCTTCATTCTTCTTTCTATCTTCAATTTCTTTACAAAATCTCATAGTCATATCCTGCATCTCATTTTTTGTGTACTGATCTCTTGTCTTAGCTTGTTTATCAAATCATTAAGAGTTTCTTTTTCATTTTCCTCATTCTACACCTTTTCACAAAGTTCTCTTCTCTTGTCCCTTGCAATAGGAAAACTCTCTTGGAGTGCTTGAATAATATCCTGAGCAGCCTTTAGATCATCTTCAAGTTTGATATTCTTCACCTTTTCTGCATCATAGTCTACAAGAGTTGTTTCCAATTATTTTCTCAAGTTTTCCATCTCTACCGGTGATAAGATCTTCCTCAAGTTGTTAGGCTTTTGAAAATAGAGGACCAGGCTCTAATACCAATTGTTAGGATTCCCAAAGATACTGAGAGGGGGGTGAATCAGTATCTAACTAGTAAATAAATTTACTTGACTTAAAACATGAAAAACATATTAAAATGGTGTACTGATAAACTAAAAATAATGCAGTAAACAAGAATAAAAGTAACCACATGAGAAGCACACCATAACACAATATTTTAATGAGGAAACTTGGTGTGGTAAAAACCTTGGTGGGATTTGTGACCCACAATATTTTCTTACTAGCCAATAAGGGAATATTACTCTTATGATAGGGGCCTGTACATGCAGGAAGGCTAAGTGCCTAGAGATCACTACTCAATTACAAAAGAAGCCACACTGACTTAAAAAAATGGATTATACTAATCCAATGTCTTGTACTACTTCAGATCAGCATCTGCTATGCCAGATTCAATACTGGTTTAAGCTCTGGTACAACATAAATCCTTAACCAATATTTTGCATATTCGGTCTGCTTATCTCTCATCCTATCACATCATCTTTCCTATTACAAAATGATCTCATACATATATGAGTCATATTACAACTCTCCATGTCGGCTTACAATTATTTTACAATTAATTACAAAATACATTTCAAACAAAATTGAAGTCGGCCAAGGTGTCGGTATCCTTCCTTTCACTATCGGTGTCCTATGTGTCAGTGCTGGTATCTTGTCTTGCTGGTGTCCTATGATTGAAAGGTTTCCATCAATGATAAAACCTTCAATCATTTACAATTTCTCATTGGAGTGTGCATTTTCCAACATACTATATGTCTTCAATACTGGAGATATCTTCTCTACTACACATCTTCTCCCCCTTTGACAGCAATGCCAAAGTGGAGGCACAAACATCCATGATCTACTATGTTGATCCCCTGAGGAGTAGCATCCTTCAACACATCAATCCTGAAAATATTTGACAATGCAATACCTAATTGATGTGGAGCACATACCTTTAGTTCACCTCTTGAAGGGGCAACACCCCTAATTCACCTCTTAAATAGGTAAATATAGCCTTCGGTAGAGGTTTGGTGAATATGTCTGCTAACTACTCTTTACTGGAAACATGTTCCAATACAACCTCTTTGTTCTGAACTTTCTCCCTCAAGAAATGATACTTGAGCTCAAAGTGCTTGGTTCTAGCATGCAACACCAGATTCTTGGAAATATTAATTACACTTGTGTTATCACAAAGTATACTCACCAATTCAGATACAGGGACTTTGAAACCACTTAATACATGCTTCATCCAAATTGTCTGAGTGCATATAATAAATGTTGCTACATATTCTGCTTCTGCTATGGACTGAGAGATACAACTCTGCTTCTTACTCATCCATGAGACTAGTCTACCACTGAGAAATAATGTACCACCTGTTGTGCTCTTTTGATCATCCACATTACCATCCCAATCAGCATCGGTAAACACTTTGAGATTGAAATCATTACTGTATGGATACCACAATCCATAATCTATAGTTCCCTTTAGATATTTAAGAATCCGCTTGACTGCTACCAAGTGGGATTCTCTAGGAATTTTCTAGAAATGTGCAACAATGCCCACTACATGTACTATGTTGGGTCTGCTGTGTACTACATAGTACAACTTACCAATCATTGACCGATAATCTTTCTCATTCACCAACGCTGAGTCGTCTTCTTTTGACAATTTACAACCGGTCATCATCGATGTACCAACCGGTTTTCTTTCTTCCATGCCAAAGGTCTTCAAAACCTCTTTGACATACTTAGACTGATTGATAAAGATACCATCTTTCATTTGTTGAATCTATAGTCCAATTAAGAACTTAATCTCTCTGATTAGTGACATCTCAAATTCCTTCTTCATCTCAAACACATGGCTCATCTTGTCATTTCCACCAAAAATTATGTCATCAACAAACACTTCACAGATCAAAATCTGATCTCCTTCTGACTTTAGATATATATTGCTATCTTCACTTGTTCTTTCAAATCCAATCTTCACAAGATGGGAGTGTAAACTTTCATACCATGCTCTAGGTGCTTATTTCAATCCATATAAGGCTTTATGTAGCCTACACACCATATCACTATCTTCTGATAGGGTAAACTCATCTGGTTGCTCTATATATACTTCCTCTTCAAGTATTCCATTCAAGAATGCAGATTTTACATCCATATGATATACTTTGAATCCCTTGAAGGTTGCATATACAAGAAGAATTCAAACTCCTTCTAATCTAGCTATTGGAATAAAGATTTCTCCATAGTCTTCTCCTTCTTCTTGAGCATATTCCTTACATACTAGTCTTGCTTTGTTTCTTATTACTGTGCCATCTTCATTCAGCTTGTTTCTAAAAACCCATTTGGTACCAATAAAATTTTTGAGCTCAGATTTGGGTACCAAAGACCATGTACCATTCTTTTCTATCTAGTCAAGTTCCTCTTCCATAGCCTTAATCCAGTCTTCATCTTTGTGTGCCTCTTTAAATGTTTTGGGCTCAAATTTAGAAATCATGAAAGAATTCTCTCTGACCTTTCTTCTTGTTAGTATTCCTGCATCCTTATCCCCTATGATCTACTTTGGATCATGATGCAACTTTACATACCTAGGAATGATCTTGGCTGATTCCTCTTGCTTTTCCTTGTCATCCTCATCTTCAACTTCATTTACATTAGCATCTACTAGTGTAGGAGCACTGTTACTTGTACTTGGTTGTTTTGCAACCAGTTCATCTATCGCTTGCTCACTGTCAGTTTCCTCGGGTTTCTCAGAGGTTTCATCAACTCTAACATTGATACTTTCAATAATTCTCTGAGTCCTATTGTTAAAACACTTGAGAGATTTGCTCTTGGTGGAATACCCTAGGAATATTCACTCATCACATTTTGCATCAAACTTGCTATGGTATTCACTTCTCTTGATATAACACTTGCTACCAAACACGCTAAAGCAGCTTTCTATAGGAGTCTTACCAGTTCAATACTCATAAGGGTTTTCATCCTTACGTTTCTTGATGAGTACTTGGTTCATAGTGCAGACTGTAGTGCTCACCGCTTCTCTCCAAAAAGTGTGAGCAACCTTCCCTTGAATCAACATCGTTTTAGCTACTTCAACTATAGTCTGGTTGTTCCTTTCTGCTAGGCCATTCTGTTGTGGAGTCTGGGGGGCAAACAGTTGCCTCTTGATACCATTCTCTTCACAATACTTATTGAATTCTTCAGAAGTGAACTCACCTACTTGGTCAGTTCTAAGGCATTTAATCCTCTTACCACTTTCCTTTTCAACTAGTTCTCTGAAGGATTTAAACTTTCCAAAAGCTTCAGACTTGTCTTTCAAGAATGTGACCCACATCATTCTTGATCAATCATCAGTAAGAATCATAAAGTACCTATCTCCCTAAACACTCCTAGTTTTCATAGGACCACACAAATCAATATGCACAAGATCAAGTAAATTATCTGTTGTGAAAGATTTATCTTTGAAGGTTGTGGAAGACATTTTCCCCAGTTGACATTCTCTGTACAAAGGATTCTTTGGTTTGTTCAGCACAGGCAATCCTCTAACTGCCTTGATCTTACTAGCCTTCACAATATTATCAAAATTTACATGGCAAAGTCTCCTATGCCATATCCAACTATCATGAAACTTAGCCATTAGACATTGACTGATATTTGTATTTAACTGAAATAAGTTACCTTTGGTCTGCATACCAGTGACCATCAGTTCACCACTCTTTCCTTTTATTTTGCACACTCCATGTTTGAATTCCAGAGTGAGTCCTTTATCATTCAGCTGAGCAACACTCAGAAGGTTATTCCTGAGACCTTCTACCCAATACACATTATCAGCACTACTTTTTTCATTTAGAGAGATGGACCCTTTTCCTTTTACCATACATGGTGCATCATTACCAGATCGGACTACACCTCCATCATACTCATCTAGAGATAAAAACTTTCTCTAGTCACCAGTCATGTGGTGAGAAAAACCACTGTCAATAATCCACTCATTAGAATTATCAAAGCAGGAGAGAAGAGCCTTCTTGTCTGACACATCTTCCTTAATGGCTACAAACACTATGTCTTCACTTTTTTCATCTTTTGATTCATCATCAGTGACATCTTCATCAACTGTAACAAGATAGTTTCTCCTATTTCCTCCTTTGAACTTTTTGAACTTCTCCAGTTTGTCCTTATTATCATTGTTAGGACAGTTGACAACAATGTGTCCAATCCTATTGCAAGAAAAAAATTTCAAAGGGAGCTTACCTCTATATTTTCCACTTCCGTTAGGAAGTCTCTTGGCAAGAAGAGCTTCAAATTCCATTAGGATCTCCTCATCATCCATATCTCTTCTTTGTCTAGGTTCATAGTTGGTACTAGTTTCTTTACCCTTTCTAGATAGTGCAATAGATGCTCTAAAGGCTGAATCAGTCTTTTGGACACTACCATCATAATTGTTTAGCTCATATGTGGTCAACTTAGCAACAATAGAATAAAGGGATACTTTTGTCTTGTCAATAGATCTCAACTCTTGAATAGCCACAACCCTTATTGCATAGAACAGTAATAAGGTTTTCAAAATTTTGCTAACAATGGTGGAATCATCCATTGTACCTCCTACACTCTTGATGTCTCCAACAATAGTTTTAATTCTTATCCCATACAGTTGAATAGTTTCTCCTTAAACTATCCACATGTCTTCAAAATTTCCCCTAAGGCTCTCTTCCTTAGCTTGCTTCACATCCTCATCACCACCATAGATAGACTCCAAAGTATCCCATACATCTTTGGGATTGTCTTTATTGTGAACATCTATAAACTCAATATCAGATAGACTACTGATAAGAGCTTCCATGACTTTCCCATTCTCTTGAATTTCTCTTCTTTGATCATCGGTGAGAGTACTGGTAGGGACAACATTAGTATTCTCAACATAGTTCCAATGTTGAGCACCCATGCTTTTATTGTATATCTTCATTTTGTCCTTCCATATCTTAAAGTTATCTCTGTTGAACTTAGGACCTTCCCTCTTCATCATTAGAATAGGATCTTTTCCTCAAGTGGTTAAGCCTATAACATAGAGGACTTGGAGGACTGCTCTGATACCAATAGATGAATAATGATTAACAATAAATACCCAACAAATATTGAGAGGGGGGGGGTGAATTAGTATGGACAAAAACTTTCACAAACAACTTAAACTAGAAAGACTACAGTAACTGATAAACATCATCACCGATCTAAATCAAGGCAATACCGATAAAACATAGTGACTATAAAAGTCATAAACCAGTAACACTTAGATCATCACAAAACCTAATAACACTTCCACTTCACCCATATCTTTAAACAAGTAGTGCATCAGAAATATAAACACCACTAGATCACCATGCTTTTACCGCTTAATTGAAAACACTAAAACATCACATGAAAAAGCATCACACATAACACACTCATTTTTCACGTGGAAACCCAACTAGGAAAAACCACAGTGGGGATGAATACCCACAAGTTGATCTTGAACTCTTCTAAAGTCTGCTCTGTTAGGAGCCTAGTTTGGTTAAACACTTTACAATAGGTTCTGCTAGAAACCGATCCTGCTAGGGATCACCCGGTTAAAGGTTAGAACCCTGTTAAAGGTTACCTCGCAAGAGGATTTGAAGAACTCAATAATTTTGAGTCACCCTGTTAAAGGGTTTACAAAAATCCTATTAAAGCTACCCGGTAAAGGGATTTTCCAACTGTTTAAATGATTAGAAGTCAATAGGTAATACACTAATCTGATAACAACACTCAATGCTAAGGCAGATCCACTTCAGTTCTTATACTTCTGTAATCACACTCTGTAGGTATCTACTCACTTCTCTAGTCTAGCAAGAATCAAGTATCTCTTCACTTGGATACACACATAACATTTGCCAACAAACTCAAACAAAAAACATCATCGACCTTATAGACAACAATTAGGTTGGTAGCATAAACCCTAAACCCCTAAGCATCTAGTTTATCAATACATTCGGTCCAATCCTGACCATTTAATCACATTGCATAGAGTAAAAAAATCTTCAACAAATCTCAAGACATTCTCCATCATTCATTTTTCACCACTTCTGGAAGCTGATAACCCATCATGCGCTCTCCATCGTTTACTGAGATTTTGCACATTCCCGAGGTGGATAGAATCAATCTTCTTCATTCAAGATCCTTAAGAAGATTCTTCACGTACACAAGGCTGACATGGCAATGCAATCTCATCTTCATTTCAATGCTAACTCATCATAGGATGTTGTCGATCGAATTACATAGAATTGGAATGCATCAACCAGAAACCCCGATACAAACTTTGCATATACTGGTTCACATTCCAACATATTGGTTCACCTTTTCACATATACTGGTTCATTCCATCATACCGGTTCACTTTGTACCATCATACCAGTTCACTTTCTAGTTTGCTTACTTCAATATACAGGTTCATACTTCAACATATTGACATCAATGACAACATACATCATCATGTCATCAAGCTCTACACATATGCCAACTAAGAGGACAACTAAGAGATAGCTAAGAGTGATTGATTGAGGAGATCGAGGCAGGTGAAGGAAACAACAAGACTAATCTTGGTGTTTGATCAACAGATCGACCGACATGGTAAATAGAAGATTGTCAAAGATAGAAGGCATAATCAAGAAGGCAAGACAATAGCATTGATGAGGAAACAACTGCCTGGATGATCAGATTGGGCAAGATCTGATTGGATTTGGTTTTCCTTGAGGTAAGTCAAGAAACCCTAACTGCTCAAATTTTGAATTGGTTTTTGGCAGGAAAACTAGTCCATAAATATGCAAGCCAATATCAGAGATGGTTGCCGCTGGATGATAGAGTAGGGTTGTTGTAGAGAAGAAGATAGTGCTATTGTGAAGTGACTAAGTGTTACGTCTACATGTGAGAGAAAATCAATCAAGTGCTCAATGAATATTTGAGAAGAGACTGAGTGTGAGGGAGAACCAGGTTGAAGTATTCCTCCAAGAGCAGTACAGAACTAGTAGTGTCCATACCGATAGATAAGAAGTGAAGGAAGCTGTAGGAAAGGTAGACAGTGGACTGGCAGAGTGTAGTACTGGTGAAGAGCAGAGAAGTTGGGAGGAGATCAAGCAGAGAAGAAGGAGAGTAGATGTGAACCAGTAGTGTTTACCATCAGTGAAGCAATAGATGAGAGCAGCAGGATAAGTGTATCGGTGTAGCAGAGAAGGTATCTCACCGACAAAGAGGTATATGAAATGGTTACAAGATTCACTTGTAACAACATGACTACTTTTGTAGTTGAAGTTATCTTTGTGAACATTGAGTTGTAGCTCGGTGTAGGGGTTGGTAATCCTTGGGTTGGTGCCATAAATTAGGGGTTGTAGCTCCTTTGGGTTGTAGCCCATAAAAAAATTTAGGGGTTGGTGCTCCTTGGGTTGGTTCTGTAAATCAGGGTTTGTGGCTCCTTAGGTTGTAGCCCTAAACATTGTAACAAATTTTTGATATTGAGGTTGGATTGGAGTAGTAGACTCCAGCAGCATTTCTCACTATGGTTTTTTCCATCTTGGGTTTTCCTCACACATACTGGTGTTATGCGATGTCCCTTTGTGTGACTTCTTTTGTGATTAGTCTCCCCACTAAACTGTATACTCACATAAGTTAGTTAAAGGCAAATAGTTTGAGAACCACTGGTTCACCCCCCCTCTTAGTGGTGCATTGTGTCTAACAATTGGTATTAGAGCATAGGTTTCAAGTCAGATGAGTTTTCTCTAGCTTGGGTAGATTCTAGCTTAAGGACATAATGGTCTATTTAGTATCAGTCCTTGCTCTTGTGTTTGATGGTTCAAACTATTCTACTTGGAGTTGTATAATGGAAGTCTTCCTATCCTCTCTAGGATTTGATGTATAAATGTCAGTTGTCAATGGTCTTCGTAGGAATGTCAATCCTCCTACATGATCTGAAGAAGAAAGAAGATGCTTGTGCAATGAAGAAGCCTTGAAGGCCATATTCAGTGGGCTCATTGGTGATGTCTCCTCACAGGTGGATAGATGCAAAACAACTAAAAGTATATGGGATAGACTCAAGAAACTCTATGGAAATGAACCTTACACCACTGAATCAGCTTGTGAGAGTGCAAAGAACAATGATGAAGATACATGTGAAGATGAAAAAGGTAGTTCAGATTGTTGCTACAACATGGGTGATGTGGAGAGTCATCTCTTCATGGCCCATGAAATTGACATTGAGAGTCACACATCAAAAGGGGATAATGCAGATAGATCCCACTGGTATTATGTGTTTGATAGCAACACTGAAAAGGAAGGAGGAGGAGAAAAGGTAAATAGATCTAGCTAGCAAGATTTATTTTAAAATGATGATGAGGAAGAAGAAGATGCAGAAGTAAATCTTGAGTGTGAACTAGTAAGTTCTCTAGAAGAGCTTCAAATTGTAAGAAAAGACTTTAAAATCTACAAAAGATCAGTTTTTGAGGATTGCAGCCAATTAAGAACCTACCTTGAAGTATTAGACTAAAAGATTTGTTTATTGACCACTCAACTAGAAGAGACAAAAAGATTGACTGGTGATTTGAAGACAGACTTGGATTCCAAGGAAAGTGAAATGGAGAATTTGAGAAATTAATACAAGGTATTCAAGAGTATTGTTATAGTAGAGTAGAACCAAATGACAAAAAGCCTTGAGGAATCTGAGAAATGCATCTTAGAGTCGAAGTCTCAGGCAAAGAACACCAAGGTGTATCGGTGTGAACATCTAGCATCTAGGCTAGAAGTTAAAGATAAAGAATATCACAAGCTTCTTGGAGAAATGGATTTTCTCCGAAATGACCTTGAGAAGTGTTAGGATGAGCTCAAGGTAAGAATCTGATTTGATGGCAGTAGTGTTGCCTTGGACAAAATGCTGAAGAATCAAAAGTATGCCAAGGATAAAGAAGGTTTAGGAAGCGGTGCTGGTGAATACTCCACCACCAAGAATATCCCCCACAATGGCATTCAAGTGTTCTCCTCCAATGGAGAAAACAAGAGACAAACCTTCACAATCAAAAATGCTCCCTGGAAGAAGGTTGACCGAAGAACAATTAGTGAAGACTTGCAGATAAGAATGAAGACCGGTGCTGCAAGATGGAGGAAAAATGCAGATCCCAAAGGTAAAGGGAAGATGGGAGAAGATAGCTTCACTCGAAGTAGGAAAATGAGGAAGCAGTGAAGAAGATATCCTACCGACAGAGGACAAAGTAATGCTACAGCCCATAGGGTTAAGCAAGTGTGGGAAAAGAAGAGACTGGATGGAAGAGTTGCATAGAATGAAGAACCAACAATCCATTCTCAATGAAGAATAAATAGGGATTATAAACCAGTAAGATCTCCTCGTGCATGGAAAAATAAATTTGTAAGTCATATGCCATCCTTTACCGATTACTTCTTTGCATGTAATGATTATGTCCATAGGGTAGAGGTATGTAGAAAGAGATCTAGAAAGAATAATATAGGATCTCATGAACATCATGCATATGAGAAAAATGTATCTGGGAGTAGATACATGCATGTCCCCTCTCATGGTTATGAAAATGTTGTTTGTCATAAATGCAATAGTTTTCACCATAGATAGTTTGAGTGCAGGAAGAGGAACCTGCAGTCACATGGTGGCTGGTATAACTATGCTCTACAGAAAGTTGAATTCAAAGCATATGGAAGTCAGAGACCTACATGGAACTAAAGGAGAATTGTCCCTATAGGAGAAAGAGGTCCACCAATTCTACTTGCTAAACACAACAACATGACCAAGAGAAGATGGTCAAACCAGTATGTTAAGAGATTCCCCAATCATGAAGTTGGGATGGATGTTGTGTGCTACTATAGAAATACTTCTAGCTATGATGGAGAATCAGGAAATGGAAGGAATCATTAAAAGAGGAAGGAAAGACTTACTCCCAAGCCTGAAAAATGGGAAGATGAATGAGACTAGGCAAGTATGGAGGAAGAAGACCATGGACCGGCACTGTGCATCCAATGCATAGGTGATATCTCCTAAGGCCTAAAGGAGATGTAGGATCTTAAGGGGAGTAATATACTGAACTTATAATTCACCCCCTTAGTGATGAAGGAAACATGTAAACGTGTTTCTGGTAGTATGAAGGAAGAAAATGAGAAGATAAGTGTCTGTAGAGGTTTACTTGACTATGCACCCATAGATCAGAGTTGAATCACTACTACTCTATCAATGTATGACAAGATTACAATTAGAATTAGATATAGAGTGACATAGAATGTTAGGAGTCACAAGAAGGTGCTTTGGTAGTGATAGTGGATCAATACAGGAAACCTGTATGTACATCATGTTACTGGAATAAATACTGTAGGTACTTGCAGGTTATGTAAGACAATGAAGTTAGAAATCATTGCATTAGCCCCAGTAGCATGAAATGTGGAGTTATGTCTAAGGTGGTGTTGATAAAGACCTAAATGACATATGTTGGCCCGATGGTTGATCATGCAGGATTGTATGATTTGATGATTCTTGGGATATTGACAATATTGTCTAGTATTGTGTAGATCCAGGATCATGTCATAGGCTATGGTGGAAACAATGGAGATAAAGAATCATCAAATGATCACATATGTATAGCTAAACCGATATATGGAGGTTTTTGGAGCCTCAGTATTAGACCTCACTAGAGTTGAGAACCTGAGATGTATGACTCAGGGGGATTTCAAGTGGCTATGATGAAAATCCAGGATGCTTGAACTTGGAAGAGTAAGTGTACTGCCTACCCAAAATTGCAGATGATGAAAAGTTACAGTAGGAATACCCAAGAAAATTTTATTGTAAGGGGTATCTACCTATCATTTAGTTGGTTATATTCATAGTACAATCACATTTTATTCCTAAAGAAATTTGGGATCAAATGCGAGGTGATGCAGTTTGACTAGTAGGTGAGTAGTGTTCATTGACACATCCCTTTGCAATTGAGTAGTTTAACAAATGGTATAAAATCTGCATGCTTAATTGGTGTTAGTTGATAGTTGAGTCCTTCATCTCAAGTGATGTGACTTGAGAAAATGCAACAAAATATAATAATTGGTATCAGAGGAGAGACATCCAGTAAAGAAAAAAAAAAGGGAGAAAGAATTCTATCAGTGACCGGTAAATACAAGGATGAATCATACCCTAACAGTACCCTTTGCCATTGTTGTCAAAGAGGGAGAAGGATTCTATAGTATACAACATACTGCATGTGTTGATAATCCATGGATTAGAGAAAGGGGGATAAGGATTATGTGGTATGTCGGATACTACATGAGTTTACATCAATGCCGAAGGGGGAGATTGTTGGCATTGGGTTGTCATTGATGTCAAATGATATGGAATCACTACTGGTATTGGTGATGTATGTGCAACACTCTCAAGGAGGAGTAAAGGTTGAGATATCTTTGGTATCACCTTGTGCTGTAGAACACCGGTAAGGTAAGGAAGATGACCTCGGGAGTCACCGGTACACAAGTTGGTGCCTGACTTATGTGGATGGAATGGTAAGGTGATCAGTACCAGTATAGTGCATCCCCAGTAAGGAGAGTATGCCAACTGATAAGTGAAGTGTTGACAGTGGGAAAGATGCCTGGATGTTGTTTGTGATGAAGAGGTAGAATATAGCCTAAATCACATCAACATCCAGAAGAGAAGAATGAACAAGTCACCGGTATGCTATGAGGTTGCTGAAAATCAAGACTCCTAATAGATAAAGATGTGAATAAGATAGGTTAGCAAGAGTGTTGACCGATTGAGTAGTCCACCAGAAGAGAAGAAAAGTGAAAGGTTGATGACAAACCGGTTTGAGGGTTTAACCGATAGGGCTATTAAACTGGCATAAAACAAGAGCTAATAGAGTGTTTGGTTGGTGATCCTATCTAAACCAACATGAAGATCCAATTTGGAAGTTTGCCGACATGGAGTCAAGGTGGTGGAATTGGATGCTATGGTAGATGGAATGAGCACCGATGGATTAGTTGCAGAGTTGGTCAACATTAATGGCAGATCCCACAAATCATGGGACATGTCGCAGAGCTATTGGAAAGGGTTGCCACTTGAGGTCTAGAGGAAAACTAAGAGACAACTAAGATTGATTGATTGAGGAGATCGAGGTAGATGAAGGAAACATCAAGACCGATCTTAGTGTTTGATCATGAGATCATCCAACAAGGTAAAAAGAAGATTGTCAAAGATAGAAAGCATAATCAAGAAGGAAAGACAATATCGATGATGAGGAAATAGCTGTCTGGACGATTAGATTAGGCAAGATCTATTTTGATTTGGTTTGCCTCAAGGTAAATGAGGAGACCCTAACTGATCAAAGTTTGAATTGGTTTTCAGTGGGAAAACCAATCTATAAATATGAAAGCCAAAATTAGAGATGGTTGTTGTAGAGAAGAAGATAGTGTTGTTGCAAAATGATAAAAAGTTACTTTTGCATGTGAGAGAAAATCAGTCAAGTGCTCAACAAATATCAGAGAAGACACTGAGTGTGAGGGAGAACCAGGTTGAATTATTCAATTGGTAGTAGTACAGAACCGATAGTGTCCATACCGGCAAAGCAGAAGTGAAGGAAGCTACAGAGAAGGAAGATAGTGGACCTGCAAAGTGTAGTACTAGTGATTAGCAGAGCAGCAAGGAGGAGATCCAGCAGAGTAGAAGGAGAGTAGAAATGAATCGATAGAGTTTGCGGCCAGTGAAGAAATAGATAAGAGTAGCAGGATAAGTGTACCGGTGTAGCAGAGAAGGTATCTCACTGATAGAGTAAGGTATATGAAATGGTTACAAGATTCACTTGTAACAAACAACATAACTACGTTTTTATTTGAAGTTATCTTTGTGAACACTGAGTTGTAGGTTGGTGCAGGGGTTGGTTCTCTTTGGGTTGGTGCCTTAAATTTGGGGTTGTAGATCCTTTGGGTTGTAGCCCATAAACAATTTATGGGTTGGTGACCTAATTTAGGGGTGGCTCCTTTGGTTGTATCCCTAAACATTGTAACAAAGTTTTGATTGTGATGCTCAATTGGAGTAGTAGACTCTAGCAACATTGCTTGCCAATGTTTTTCCCATCTTGGTTTTTCCTCATACATACTGGTGTTATGTGATGTCCCTTTGTGTGACTTCTTTTGTGATTAGTCTCCCTACTAACTGGTATACTTGCATAAGTCAGTTAAAGTAAAGTAGTTTGAGAACCACTGATTCACCCCCCCGTCTCAGTGGTGCATTGTGTCTAACAATTAGTATCAAAGCATAGGTTCCCAGTCAGATGATTTTTCTCCAACTTGGGTAGATTCTTACTTAAGGACACAATGGTCTATTTAGTATCAATCCATGCTCCTGTGTTTCATGTATGGATGTCAGTTATCAATGATCATCCTAGGAATGTCAGTCCTACCACCCGATCTGAAGAAGAAAGAAGATACTTGTGCAATGAAGAAGCCATGAAGGCCATATTCAGTGGGCTCACTGGTGATGTCTCCTCACAGGTGGAAAGATGCAAAACAACTAAAATTCTATGGGATAGAATAAAGAAAGTCTATGGAAATGAACCCTGCACCACTGAATCAGCTTGTGAGAGTGAGAAGAACAATGGTGAAGATACATGTGAAGATGATAGAGGTAGTTCAAATTGTTGCTACAACATTGGTGATGTGGAGACTCATCTATTCATGGCCCATGAGACTGACATTGAGAGTCACACATCAAAAGAGGATAATACAGATAGATCCCACTGGTATGATGTGTTTGACAACAATACTGAAAAGGAAGGATAAGGAGGAGAAAAGGTAAATAGATATAGCCAACAAGATTTATTTGACAATGATGATGAGGAAGAAGAAGATGCAGAAGTAGATCTTGAGTGTGAACTGGTAAGTTCTCTAAAAGAGCTTCAAAATATTAGAAATGACTTTAAAATCTACAAAAGATCAGTTCATGAGGATTGTAGCTAGTTGAGAACCTACCTTGAAATATCAGACCAAAAGATTGGTTTATTGACCACTCAACTAGAAGAGAAAAAATGATTGACTGGTGATTTGAAGTCAGTGTTGGACTCCAAGGAAAGTGAAAAGGAGAATCTGAGAAATGAATACAAGCTATTCAAGAATGCTACTATAGTAGAGCAGTGTACAGCCCCTCCCCGATCAAGCTCCTGTTAACTCAGTTGACCAGGGTTGACCTTACTAATAAATGCTATAATTCAATAGGATGGGCTATGTTAGATAGATAGATTTGTGAGAAAAGTAATTGAATCAGGTTACAGAATCATTTAACCTTGAGGTGTACATTTTGATGTGTTATGGATACATAACTTTATATGATTCTAGAATAGGATAACTTTGAGATGATGTATGTCATTATTAGATTTGTAGGACTTTACTATGATGATAGAAATAGGATGCATGTCTTATGTATGGATCAAAATTATGAGGATTATGATAATTTCTTATGTGGATTTATTTGGATATAAGATATATCTATTTGTTTAAATTTAAATTGTATGCAGAGTGTTTGACGTGTATTCGTATTCATGTGTTTAATATTATATGAGGTTATTTGGAATTACTAATGTGTAATTGAGATGCACAGGAAAATTATCCATGTGACCATGGAAACATTATGGAGAACCAAACCTAGACCTATGTACATTCGTAAAACCAAGGGTTGTCTATTTGGAGAGACAACACCCCGTATGTATCATATTTTATTTCTAAAAGTAAATGTTGTGTGTGTGTTAAATTAAATTTATTAATTTGTGTAAATCCAACAAGAGACAAATTTCATGTGTAATTTTGTAATGTATTTTATTGTGTCACTTGACACGTGTTGATTTATGTCTTGATTTTTGACTTGTCTCTTGGAGGGAGTGTTTCAACCATATCTTTTTCAAACATTTTAATGTGGTTCTAAATTTTCCTTGGGTAGAGAATCTTTGGAGTGGTCAACTCAGGTTTGACCCAAAAGTTAACTTCAGATGGATTCATAAGGGGTCAAATGGACTCCTAGGGGTAGTTTAAAGGTGTTTCCTAAAGTCCATATGGTATACCTATGGGTTAGGAGTATTTTTAGGCATGTGTCTACTCCCATGTGACTGTTTAGTCACCTTGAAAAGTGGGTTTCCTAAGTTGAGCGAAAATTGAAATTAGAAGGTGCCATCTAGGTTAGATAACCTTCCTTTTGATGTGAGATCCTTTTTCCCACTTTCTCTTTCTTTTTGCTTTTTCAGTTTTAGAAACCTATGAGAACTCTCACTGAGGTCTTTTTAGGCAAGAATGAGAGATTTTGTGGGTAATCACCCACTCTCCATTTTTGGAGATCATGCAATTTTGAAAAGAATAGGTTTTGGGATAGAATTTTGGCGAAGTGTAGAAGGAAAATTGTGGAATTGGGCTACTCATCCTTAAACTAGTTCTAGCAAACCTTTGGGTAGCTTGAAGGTTGGATTATCCTCTCCTTTTTGTTTCTTTTTACGTTGCATGTTTATGTTGGAAAAATGGCTTGTATGTAAAGGTTGTTTCTTGTATTTTCCTTTGTGAAAATTATTATGGGATCTATCTATTACTTCTTTTATGCATTTTCTTGTGATTTGGGAGTAACTAGGACCTCCTACTCTTGGAAGAGTAGGATGGTCTTGTGGGTGGTAGAAGTTTGATAGCCCTCGAGTGACAGGCTCTCATTATGAGAGTGAACTCAAGGGGTATATATGTGACCCTTGCTGCATGGTCTGGTTTATGCATTTGGGGGCCATAAGGGGAGAAAGTATGGCATGAAATGCCTTGGGGGTCATAAGGATGTGGGGTTAATGAACTTATCATATATTATTGTTTCCCATGAGGTGGCTTTGTGATCTACTATTCTTGCAGTTTCCTCAGGGTATTTGGTCCACTACCACTCGTGTAAGAACATCACATTTTGTGATGAAGTGTAGCCTTGGTTGGGAAAGTGTTTGCTATATGTTTTTCCCTTGCTTGTTGTGTTTGCATGTCTGTAACCTATCTAGGGCTTGGTTGTCCAAGCTCGGGGGTGGCTTCTAGTAAGCCTAGGCTGGGAGGTGAGCACTCAATGGTAAAAACCTTATGATTTATTTGCAAGTTGATTGGAAAGAAAAGAAAAAGACAAGTTAAGAGTTGCTCATTTTTACTTGATTTGCAGAAAAAGATTAGGGATAGGGATATCATATTTAGTTGCAGCAATGTAAAGGAAAAGATATATGCTGTATATATTTTGAAAAGAAATGTATCCAGTTTATTTAAAGTTCTCATTCAATAGATATGAGAAGCTAGTTGGGTATCTCACCCAGTTGTTTTAAAGAAATGCATTATTCTTTCAAGTTGTTATTGTAAAAGAAAAGAAATGTTTATTTTTGGTTTAAGCTCCTATAGTTATTGAAATAATATTTATTATATTCATGTTATTTTTGAAAATAAAAGTTCATTAAATCCCCTTATGCATATTGAAGTAATGGAAAAAAAAAAGAGGAGTAAGCTTGCATGTTAGAAAAGAAAAGTGAGCATCTTTTTATTCCCATTTACATATCATGGTTAAATAGATTTAAATTGTTAATCTCTAAGGTTTATTTTAAATGATTTCTAGTCTAATATAGTTGCTGTTAAAAGTTACTAAATCCTGTCACTTTATTTATTTGCAGTAAATGAATCTAGCATTAATAATCCACCTCTAAAAGTTAGCAACTAGATTGTCCAAAGAAAAAGAAATACATTATTTAAGTTTGTTAGTTTAGAGATCTTGTTGTTATGTGATTTTAAAAAAAATATACATGCCTCAAGCCTAAGAGAATACCTTGCCTTCATACTACCATGATTAGTCTTAAAGAAAAAAAAAAAAATGGCTAGACCTAATGTCCCATATTAAATAAATAATATAAAGATAAAATCTATTATATGCACAATAGATTTATGCCTAGATTTAAATGAAGGAATAAAAAATATATATATCACTATTGCTATGCTGCCATTTATTTTATTTAATTCCTGCAAGTTATAAATAGCAATATTCATCTATGTAAAATTCTTATTAAACCTACCCTTGATTTAACCATGGATAGATTATACATATATATATATATATATATATATATATATATATATATATATATATATATATATATATATATATATATATATATATATATATATATATATATTTATTTATTTAAATAAATATATTTTTTTTATATTTAAAAAAAAAAGAAAAAAAAAAAAGAAGAAAAAGCATTTAAAAAAAAAATTCATTAAAAAAAAGTTTATCGAGGATTTCGGGGGGGCTGAACCCACTGTGTGTAAACACAGTGGGTCGACGCGGCTTGGGTTGCCACTGTGGGCAACCACAATGGTCGGCATGGGGGCCTCCCACTGTGGGTAACCAGAGTGGAAGGGCCTTGGCGGCCACTGTGTTTACCCACAGTGGACAGCGCCCGGCCACCACTGTGGGGAAACACAGTGGTGCCCGGGGATGCCCCACTCGGCACACCTCCAACCCTCCTCCACTCCTCCACTAAGTTCCTCCATGGCCGCCGCCTCCCATAACCTGCATCAACAAACACACACACTACCCTCCCCAAAAAAAAAAATATAATAGCTTAAGCCCTAGCCCGAAAATAGGGTTAGGGCAAGACAATTAAATAGAAGAAAACTAGGGTAATGGGTGGGGTAATTTTTGTAATGTTATAGTTAGGGCACAGGGGGTATTGTGGTTATAAAGTTTGTTTAGAAAATAAATATCCACATATAAAAATATATGTGTTTAATAAATATATATATATATATATATAGTTAAAGTATAAATGTATAAATTCAACTTTAATTTAGTTATTTTTATTTTAACATTCATATTTTATATACGTTTTTATAAACATGTGAATATGATGCTCTAAATTTTAAATTATCTTGGAGTTTAATCTTTTAGAGAATTTTAATGGCTTTATAAGTTATTTTGGCTTTAGGGGATTATTCAGTCCACCTAAATTTAGGCTTGACGAGAATAAGCTTTATAGGGCAAAATTTTTTATTATGGAGTTAATAAGCCCTTTAGCCAAATTTTAATACACATTATAATTATTGTTAAATTGAAATATAGGTGTTTTAAAAATCTAAGTGCTAGAGTTAATTTAATTAATCCCTTTAGCGATTGAAAGATTAATTGAGATTAATAATATCCCTTGTCAATTAATTTAGAGGTTTTTGCATAAATGAATTTATTTATTTATAAAGTGGTGAGATAATAATTTCTTTGGTAGAGGATATCGTGGGGAATTTTTATATATACTTATAAATAAGTCCAAGACCTTGATCTTGAGAACTCATTTAGCCAAGATGGAACCTTATACTAAATAAAGCAATTAACATTTTAACATTTAACACTTCAATTTTCAGTCACTCGATTTATTAGTATTATTATGTTAAAATAATATTGATAATTAATTTATAGACACAAGATTTAATCAAGTTATAAAGGAAGGATGTATTATCACAGATGGGGGAAACTTGTTAGGAGATAAATAATTATTATTGAATCAAGTAATTAGATTAATACCTATTTAGTAGAAGTCAGTCTAATTAAGAATTATAATTTGCAACTGTAATAAAAGGGACATTTGATGTGAATTTATTATTGTCCTTATAAATCATATTGTTCCATTTGATTATAGGAGTTATCGTAATTCGTTATGATAGGAATATCCTAACTTTGTCGTATAGGAGTCTCATAGAAACCTAAGGCTCTAGATAAATTTATTCTATTCATCGTTCACGTTAGAAAAACATTTTATTATAATTTAAGATTCCGCTTTGAACAACCTGTTAAGTTGTCACATCTAGATAAGCATAGGTTGCATATAATTAAGTGTTTCAAAAAAAAAATTGTTGTTTGGGTTTTTGCCCAAAAGTTTGGGAATGACAAGCAGAATCGGCTGACAAAATACCTTGAGGAATCTGAGAAATTCATCTCAGAGTTGAAGTCTCAGGCAAAGAACACCAAAGTGTGCTAGTGTGAAGATCTAGCATCTAGGCTAGAAGTTAAAGATAAAGAATATCAGAAGTTGCTTGGAAAAATGGAGTTTCTCTGAAATGACCTTGAGAATTTTTAGGATGATCTCAAGTTAAGAATCTAGTTTGATAGAAGCAGTGTTGCCTTAGACAAAATGTTGAAGAATCAAAAGTATGCCAAGGATACAAAAGGTTTAGGAAGTGGTACCAGTGATTGTTTTACTGGAAAGAATGTCCCCCACAATGACATTCAGTTTGTCTCCTCAAATGGAGAAAACAAGGGGCAAACCTTCACAGTCAGAAATGCTCCCCGGAAGAAGATTGACCTAAGAACAACTAGTGAAGACTTACAGACAAGAATAAAGAATGGTGTTGCAAGAAGGAGGAACAATGCAGATCCCTAAGGTAAAGGGAAGATGGGAGAAGACAAATTCACCAGAAGCAAGAAAATGAGGAAGCAACAAAGAAGACCTCCTACTAGCAGAAGACAAAGTAAAGCTACCACCCACAGTGTTAAGAAAGTGTGGGAAAAGAAGAAACCAGATGGAAGAGTTGCATAGAATGGATAACCAATGATCCATTCTCAAAGAAGAAGAAATGGGGATGCTAAACCGATAAGATCTCCTCATGCATGGCAAAATAAATTTGTAAGTCATATGCCATTCTTTACTAGTTACTGCTTTGCATGTAGTGCTTATGGCCACAGGGAAGAGGCATGTAGAAAGAGATCTAGAAAGAATAATATAGGATCTCATGGACATCATGCATATGAGAAAAATGTATCCAGGGGTACATACATGCATGTCCCCTCTCCCAATTATGCAAATGTTGTTTTTCATAACTACAATGGTTTTTTCCATAGAGAGTTTGAGTGTAGGAAGAGGAAGCTATAGTCACATGGTGACCGGTATAACTATGCTCTATAGAAAGCTAAATTAGAGCATATGGAAGTCAAAGACCTACATGGAACCAAAGGAGAACTGTCCCTGTAGGAGCAAGAGGTCCACAAGTTCCAATTGCTAAACACAACAACATGACCAGGAGAAGATGGTCAAACTAGTATTTGTTAGGTCCTAGAGACAACTAAGAGGGGGGGGTGAATCAGTTGTCCAATAAATTCAACAAAAATTAACTTAACCAAAACTTAATGCTTAATACCAGTAAATCAAACTTTATGCTAGTAGATAGTCTTAATAGTTAATTGTAGTATTGGTAAAGATTAATGCATGAAACAGAAAGACAATAACATCCACAACACATAACCCAAAAAATTGAATGTGGAAACCCTATAAGGGGAAAAACCACGGTGGGAAGCCTTACCCATAATAAAATGATACTACTATAGATAATGTGTGTGTACAATATGGATTCTGCACATGCAGAAAGGCCAGCTGCCTAGAGCTCGTTGCTCAATCACAAAATGAGAGTCACACTGACTACAATTGGATGGTTAGATCCAATGATAATGTACTGCACATAATAACATCTTCATATGCTAGATTCAGTATCAGTTTAGTTATGATTGCCTTCACAAAATCCTTCCTTCAACCTTCAAATGATGTCTGTGTGTATAGCTCTGCTTATTTTCACATATACCTTATTACAATCCTTTTCACATTCACACATTAATCTCACAAATGAGATCTTACATTTATACAATAACCTAAGACCAATTTGAATAGGTCGGCTCACTAAAATATATTACAATAAAATAAATTACAAATAAATCAATATCTGATGCGTGATGTCGGCTCAATGCATTTACAATAATAATATATCATCTCCATAATGTGTTGTGTTGATCTGGAATAGATATACCTATTGGTGCATATCCTAGACCTATTTGTCAGTAACAACAAATATGCAAACCCGAATAAGAAAATAACCAAATCACTAAAAATAAGTGATCAAATAATCTCTTCAACATAACCAAGTAGTCTCCAAAACATTCCAAGTTCCAGTGAACAATATAATCTGCTGTTGAACCAATTATCGATGACTGTGTATAAGTCTCTAACTTTCTGGTGAACATAACCAAAGATCTCCAAGTGGTGATAAGTGTTGACATCAATGACCAAACCATATCAACATATCCAAAATACCAACAATCTCCCCCTTTGGAATTTATGGTAACACAAGATGGAAAAACCATCAAAGTGCCAAAATAGAAATGCCAAAAACCAAAAACCAATAATCTCCCAAAGAGATCATTAACTAGAAATCAAAATACATAATATCTCTTCCCCTAGGAATAATCTCTCCACAAAAGAAAAAGATAATGCATTTTTCCAAATCAATCTCTCCTCCTTTGACATAAAATGCCAAAGCATAACAAAAACCAGATATAAAATACCAACTTATTATACCAACTACTCCCCCTAAGAAGTAGCTCTCCTCATCAAAGCTAGAATAAAAGATTTCTTTGTTAATTTTGTCGGTTGATGACAAACATCAACTCTCTAAGTCTCTACCAGTGAGGGTAGGAATCCAAGTTGCTCTCTGAGATACTCAAATGTTTCCTTAGGCAAAGGCTTTGTAAAAATATCTACAATCTTCTCTTTAGTATTCACATAAATCAATCTCACTTCTTTTACTTCAACATTCTCCTTTAGAAAATTGAATTTGATAGAAACATGTTTAGTCTTAGAGTGAAATACTAGGTTCTTTGATATATCAATTGCTGCCATATTATCATAGTAGATAGTTATAGGTTCCTTTCATTTTACCTTTATGTCCTTCAACATTTGTTTGATCCATAATACCTATGTACAATTAGTTGTTGCTGCAACATATTTTGATTCTACTGTTGATAGACTTGTAGAACTTTGTTTCTTGCTCAACCATGAAATTAGTCTATTGCCAAGAAAAAATGCTCCGTTGGTGGTTCTTTTTCTATCATCCACATCTCCTGTCCAATTAGCATCTGTGTATGGACATAGATCAAAATTTTCATCTCTAGGATACCGTAAACCAAGATTTGCAGTGCTTTGTAGGTACCAGAAAATCCTTTTCACTTCTGATTCATGATTTTCTTTAGGATTACTCTAAAATCTTGAAACAATACATATTGCATTCATAATATCAGGTCTTGTTTGTGTCAAATACAGTAAACCTCCTATCATAGAATTGTATCTAGTCAGATTAACAGGTGTAGATTCATCCTTGAAAGATAATTTATCAGTTGTAGTCATAGGTGTGCTTACCGGTTTACAATTTTCCATGCCAAATTTCTTTAGTAATTCCTTTAAGTACTTAGATTGACATAGGAATATACCTTTATCAGTCTGTGAAATCTACAATCCTAAAAATAATTTTATCTCTCCAATCATAGACATTTCAAATTCTTGCTGCATTTTGTTAGAAAAGTCTTTACACAATCCATCTTCTCCTCCAAAGATTATATCATCAACAAAAACTTCAATAACCAATATGTCATTATTAGTCACTTTGTAGTATATATTTTTGTCAGCATTACCTTTAGTGTATCCAAGCTTCAAAAGATATTTGTCCAATCTTGCATACCAAGCTCTAGGAGCTTGTTTCAACCCATATAAAGCTTTCCTTAACCTACAAACCATGTCTTTGTTATCTGTCAAACAAAATCCATCAGGTTGTTCAACATAAACTTCTTCTTCAAGATTTCCATTCAGAAATGCACATTTAACATCCATTTGATATACTTTATAGTTCTTGTATGCAACAAAAGCCAATAAAAGTCTGACCGCCTCAATTCTAGCTACCGGTGCAAAGGTTTCATTGTAATCAATTCCTTCTTTCTATGAATATCCCTTACACACTAATCTTTCTTTGTTTTTGATTACCATACCATCTTCATTAAGTTTATTTCTGAAAACCCATTTAGTTCCAATTACATTTTTGTCTTTAGGCCGGGGAACTAATGACCAAGTGTTTTTTTTTTCAATTTGTTCCAATTCATCCTTCATAGCTTTAATCCAATATTTATCTTCACATGCCTCATTAATTGATGTAGGTTCAATATGAGAAATAAGACATACATCTTCATTTGCCAATCTTCCTCTAGTCATAACTACTTGAAATTTGTTTTCAATTATCTGATCTTCAGAATGATTCAGTCTTACATACCGGCTGTTTTTACTTCCCGTTGTTCTTCAGTGACTCTTGAATCTCCAGATGATGCCAGTGTTACTGGATCACCATTTTGTACCGGTGTATTCATAATAGGTTCATTTTTTATTATCTCTATTGCTGGTTCAGAGTCTGTGTACCTTGAATTTCCTTGAATGTATAGACTGTTGTATTGACAGCTTCTCTCTAGTATATATGAGGTAGATTTGCTTTTGATATCATACTTCTGGCTGCATCCAAGATAGTTCTATTTTTCCTTTCCACAACTCCATTCTGCTAGGGTGCTGATATCTGTCTTCTGATCCCATTCACTTCATAGAAGGTATTAAATTCCTTAGATGTGAATTCACCTCCTTGATCTGATCTCAAATATTTAATTTTCTTGCCGGTTTCATTTTCTACCAACATCTTGAATAGTTTGAATTTCCCAAATGCTTCAGATTTTTCTCTGAGAAAAGTAACCCAACATATTCTAGAATAGTCATAAATGATTAGCATAAAATACCTATCTCCTTGTATACTTCTAGTTCTTGTTGGACCACATAAATTAGTGTGAATTAAATAAATAACATTGTTAGACTTCTCCAGAATACTCCTAAAAGTTTCTCTAACTTACTTTCCTAATTGACATTCCTTACATACTGGATTGTGAGGTTTAACAATCTTAGGTAAATCTCTAACTGCCTTAGTAGTACTAATTTTTACAATGCAATCAAAATTCACATGACAAAGTCTCTTATGCCATAACCAACTTTCATCAATATGTGCAATCAAACATGCTTTCTCATTGTTGTTCAAATGATAGATATTACCTCTAGTTTGATTATCGGTTGCAATTTCCAAACTAGTTTTGTTTAAGATTTTGCATTTACCATTCTTGAATTGTAACTAAAATCCTTTCTCAACTAATTGACCAACACTCAAAAGATCATCCTTCAAACCCTCAACATAGTAAACATTATCAGTATTGTGCTTACCATCAAAAGATATAGTGCCTTATCCTTTGATCAAACAAGCTTTATCATCTCCAAATCTGACTAGACCTCCATTGTATTCCTGAAAGGTTAAGAATTTACTCTTATCACTGGTCATATGATGTGAACATCTTGAATCAATAATCCATTCATCCTTATCTTCAACTTTAGCTGCCAGGGCCTGCTCTACTGGTTTAATAGTAGGTGTTGATTGATTTTCTATTATAGCAACAAAAGCCCATCCATTGTCCGTCGGATGCTCATCAGAATCATCAGTAACTCCTTCATCAATATAATAACAAGATTTGTCTCTATTCTTCTTAAACTTGTATTTCTGATAGTTAGGGTTAGGCTTATATGTTCTTTTAGCTTCTTCTCTTAATCTTGCATGTCTACCAGGACATCTAGAATACATACGACCAATCTTATTATAGTTAAAACATTTAAAGGGTGCTTTACCTTCATACTTACTTCCAATTGGAGCTTTAGGCATTTTCCTTGCAAATAGTGCTTCAAGTTCTTCAAGTTCTTCATTTTCTCTCCTGCTTTCTTCAAGTTCTTTTGCATAGAAGGCTTTCCAATTAGATTTATCAGATAATGATGATGATGCCTTGAAAGCTAGATCTGTCTTGATAGTAGTAATAGGACCAAATTCCTCAAGCTCAAAAGCTGAAAGTTTTCCAACCAAAGTGTCTCTAGATACTGATGCATTAGGCATTGTTCTCAATTCATTTATAGTAGTAAATTTCATTTTATATGCCAGTGGGAAATCTCTTAAAACTTTAGAAACAATCTCATCTTCACTTAAGGTTCCTCCACAACATTGTATACCCAAAACAATTTCATTTACTCTTTCCATAAAAGCAGAAATTCTTTCTTCTTCTTCCATTTTCAGACTTTCATACTTGACCCAGAAGCATTCAAGTTTTGTAATTTTGACTATGGAATCTCCTTCATTCAATGTTTCCAGTTTGTCCCAAATAGCTTTAGTAGTAGATCTGTCTGACAATCCATGACTTCTTGATCTGACAATGCGCTCAAAAGTGCTTCTCTTGCTTTGCAATCATTTTCCTCATCTTTAGCCAAGGTAGGTGGATTAGGTTGACCTTGAGTAGGAGTAGTATAGCCATTCTTTGTAACATCCCATATGTCCTTTCCAATGTAATTCAAATGTGTCTCCATCCTGATCTTCCATATTCCATAGTTAGTTCCACCAAGTTTCAGACTGTCCTTCCAAAAATAGTTAGAAGATATTGGATCTCCTTAAGCTGTTAAACTTCTGCAAAAGAGGACTAGGCTTTGATACAAATTGTTAGGTCCTGAAGACAACTAAGAGGGGGGGGCTTGAATCAGTTTTCCAATAAATTCAACCAAAATTAACTTAACCAAAACTTAATGCTTAATACTGGTAAACCAAACTTTGTGTCAGTAGACAGTCTTAACAGTTAATTGTAGTATTGGTAAAGATTAATGCATGAAAGAGAAAGACAATAACATCCAAAATAGATAACACAAATATTTGTATGTGGAAACCCTGTGATGGGAAAAACCATGATGGGAAGCCTTACCCACAATCAAATGATACTATTGCAGATAGTAAGTGTGTACAATATGGATTCAGCACATGTAGAAAGGCTAGCTGCCTAGAGCTCACTGCTCAATCACAAAATGAGAGTCACACTGACTACAAT